>NC_058080.1:178260722-178560722 GCF_014858855.1 Bufo gargarizans | reverse complement strand
AACTACTGTAAAGGTAGAACTACAGTTAGGCCCCCATCTCTCTAACTCGCCCGAACTCCAGTTAATGACTGGATTGTGTTGCTGAAGCCAGGGCATACCAAGGACTACCTGAACAGGAAGATTCTCAAAAAAAAAAAAAAAAAAGAGCATTTCTCTGAGTGGCAGACCCCCACAGAGTCTGGAGTACGGAGTTTTACCGTGCCCCCTAGCAGGGGGGTAGAATCGATGGTGACAACCAGGATCGGGGTGAACAATTCTAGTATAGGAATTCCCATTTGTTCAACAAATTTGCAATCAATAAAACTAAAAGCTGACCCTGAATCCACAAAGGCATTTCCTGACCCCTTTAAGACTCCAAAGGCAATAGAAACCGGCAACAATAATTTACTTCTTAACACCTCCGAGATTACCTTGTCCTTGGATCCTTCAGACTTTCCAGAAGACGGAGCTTTAGGACACTGACGGATCCAGTGGTCGGGATCCCCACAATAAAGACAAGAGCCCCGACGACGGCGTAGCTCTCTTCGCGTTATCCCGAGTTGCATGGACTCGTCCAAGTGGGCCTCCATCTTGGGTTTAATGGGGGAAACCTCAGGTTGAAGAAGGCTATGAGGAGAAAACAAATGCTCTTGCTGTCTCTCTCTGATCCGTCTATCTAGTATGATGGCTAGCATCATGGTCTCCTCTAAAGAATCAGGACAGGGATAACAAACCAACATGTCTTTTAACTTCTCAGTCAAGCCTGCCCTAAATTGACATTTGAGCGCTGGTTCGTTCCAACCCGAGGGAATGCACTACTTGCAGAACTGCGTACAATAATCCTCCCCTGGACAATTACCCTGAGTGAGGGCTTTAAGATTGGATTCTGCCACAGAGGATCGGTCTGGTTCATCATAAAGAACCCCTAACGCCTGGAAAAAGAGGTCCACAGAATTAAGACAAGGGGAATCCGGAGGCAAAGAAAAGGCCCATTCCTGGGGTCCCCTTGAAGCAGGGAGATGATAATACCAACCCTCTGTGGATCAGGACCAGAAGAGTTAGGACGTAGTCGAAAATAAAGTTTACAGCTTTCCTTGAAAGCTAAAAAAACTTTGTCCGTCACCCTAAAACCGATCAGGAAATTGAATGTGTGGTTCCACCTGAACGGTGGCAGGAGCAAGAGTGGGGGGAGTTCGGATGGTCTCCTGAACCTGTAGTCTCTCTCCAAGTTCCTGTACTATTTAAGCAAGACCCTGCACATGTTCGGTGAGGCTCTGTAGAGGGTCCATGCTAAATTTAAGGCCTGTGATTCTGTCATGGGGTAGCGTCATGGTTATAAAGATAGAGAGGAGGTGCACCCCCTGAGCTGCCACCCGGTCCCCTGTCCCTGCCTACTTGCACCACCCGCCCTAGGTGACGGGGCGCAACTGGGCGACAATCCCTGACCTGAGTAAGTGCAAGCAGAGAGATAGACAGCAGGGAAGCAGACAGCCAATGAGAGGTAGCACTCGAGAGGACAGAGAGGTGGAACAAGCAAGGTACCACCAAAAACGGAAGGGCGAGATGGGTCAACTAGCCGGGGTCAGTCCAGGAGGTCACGTCAGCACGAGGGAGGAGACTGAGACAGATCCGAGAGCGGGCCGAGGTCAAAATCCGGGAGGTCATGTCAGTACAAGAGAAGAGGCAAAGACAAAATCCAAAAGCAAGCCGAGGTCAAAATCCGAGAGGTAGCGTCAAGGTTCAGGGAGCAGGCAGAAGAGGTGTCAGGAAGCAGATCAAGGGTCAAATCCAAAGGTAAGCTAAATAACAGTAAATATACACAGGGACCAAAATCACAGGCAACCTGTAGCCAGCAGGTTCCCTGTATTTATAGTAGGGAGTGAGGGTCATGTGACGTGGCCAGTGTCACATGACCGACAGACAGACAAGTCGAGTACCGGGTGATCAGCTCGGCGCTCAAGGCAGATCTAGGAGCAGGGAGCCTCCCAGCTAGCAAAAGCCGCCCTGGGAAAGAGGCTGAACACAGATCCTCGCGAAGCTAAGCAGCAGGTCTGCGGCTTATGGGAGACAGAGTGCGCCTTCGGCGCCCCGTTTCACTCACGTTCAATAAAATTAACCAGGCATGGATCCCACAGAACTTGTCCATACCTTGTGCAGAACAGACATGTATACTGGACTTACCCAGCCATTTTTATACTATAGTGCAATTGCTTATTATTGTATTCTTTATATTTCCCACTCTTTTGGGGTGTACCCTAATTTAAACAAATAAATAAATAAAACCAAAAACCAGTGTTGGCTACCTCGTCCTCCTCCACCGCCGCTTTCACCTACACAGCTACATCCACCGCCTCCTCAACCTCCTACTCCACATGTACCTTCACCTTATAGTTCAAGATATTTTTTTTTTTTTCATTTTTGAACATTTTATTTTATTTTAAGTCATTTCACTGATTTGTCTGATACATTGTTGGGTTACATATCCCAATTTTTTGTATGTGATATACCCCTGCTCTACCTAGTAGACAGGGAAATACATTGCACTAATTTGTCTGTTACATTATCGGGTGAAGTTCACAAATTTTTGGCTGTGATATACCCATGCTCTACCTAGTAGACAGGTAAATACATTTCACTAATTTTTCTGTTACATTGTCGGGTAAAATTCACCAATTTTTGTCTGTGGTATACCCCTGCTGTACCTAGTAGACAGGGAAATACATTGCACTAATTTGTCTGTTACATTGTTGGGTGACAAATGCTCATCTTTTGTGCTAGAAAGTACATTTGCGGCCAACACTGCATTTAGGACAGTACTAATCAGGTGAGGCTAGAACAAGTACAGACTATAGTAGATTGAGGGCTGACAGTGCCTCCAGTTCCTTCGCATGGTCTCCCACCCAGCCCACTGTTGAAAGATCAGAGTTGGCACCTAAGGTCATCTGTCTTTCAACTCACCCCCTTGCAAATCAGGCAAGCAGTCTGAGCCCCAAGTCATGCAGCAGTCTCTTATGCTTTTTGATGACTCTGCTGGCAGGGTTTCCGTGGGCCATCCACATAGCCTTGCACCAGAAGTGGAAGAGATGTCCAACCACTTATGTTTCAGGATGAGATGACATTGGAAGGCCACAAAACATTGGAAGATGACAAAACACAGGTGCCAACTGCTGCGGCTTTTTACAGTATGCAGACCGACAAGGAGGGCAGGGGTAAAGAGTGGGTGGAAGATGATGTTGGAGGATGATGTGATACTAGACCCCACATGGAATCAAGATCATGCAAGTGACTTGTGTAGTTTGGAGGAAGAGGCGGTGGTCGCACAGAGGCACCAGCACAGCAAAAGAGGGAGCAGGGTGCAAAAGCGTCTGTTACATTCTTGGGTGACGTTTTATCACTATTTTATCTATTACATTGTCAGGTGACATTTTAACAATTTTGCCTAATACAAATCCCTGCTCTGCATAGGTGACAGGTACCTAATTTTAATAAAATCGTCTATTCAATTGGTGGGTGACATGAACACAGTTTTGCCGTGAATAAACCCCTGCTCTGCAAAGTGGACAGGGACCGACATTTTCAAAAATTGTCTGTTCCATTGTTGGGTGACATTAACCCATTTTTGCGGATGAAAAACCCCTGCTCTGCATAGGTGACAGGGACTTAAATTTCTAAAATTCGTCTTTAATTGACGCGTGCCACCTACTTTCATTTGATCCTTCCACTTTAACAACTTGTCCCACATTTACGCTTGATCACATTTCAGCCATTGACCTCCCATTGATATGGTCTCCCTTTCTCACGCTCCCTCTCCGGCGTGGAACACTGATTCGCCACTAACCGTGATCAACATGGTAGGCGCAGAAAAGAACATCGATAGTTGATAGAGAAGATATACAATTGGATCGTGGACATCACAGGGATGTGCGATATGTTGGAGCAGTATGTGTGCACACGCCTACACATACTGACTGATGGGTCTGCCCCCTTCAACTTCTGGGTCTCCAAATTGGGCACATGACATGAGCTTGCCCTTTATGCCTTGGAGTTGCTGGCCTGTCCTGCAGCCAGTGTATTGTCTGAATGTTTGTTTAGCATGGTCATATTTCCCAGTGTTTTGGGGTCTACCGAAATTAAAAAACAAACAAAAAACAAGCGTTGGCCACCTACGCTGCCACATCCACTGCCTCCTCAACCTCCTACTCCATATAGACCTCGTCCTCCTAGATCAAGATTATTTATTTATTTTATGTATTTGATTTTAAGTCATTTCCCTATCCACATTTGTTTGCAGAGCACTTGCCATGCTCTTAACCACATTTTGCTGCTATTTGCAGCCCTCTAGCACTTTCCATGACTTTTTTTGAGCCATTTTAGTGCTCAAAAGTGCGGGTCCCCTTGACTTCAATGGGTTTCCGGTTCCGAACTCAAACTTTTTTGTGAATTTCGTCCGAACCCGTCAAACCCGAACATCCAGGTGTCCGCTCAAATCTACTGACAACAAATATATTTATTCAATAATTTATCCATAATTTCCCTATGTCCCTGCAGTGAATTGTCACATCTGTGCTGCAATAGCGTCTGTGTGTCAGGGCCAGATGTTGTTAAAAATACTAGCGAAAACAATCATATTTTTTCATAATTTATCCAAATGTTTTCTATTAACTGTCCTAGACCCTGCAGTGAATTGTCACATCTGTGTTGCAATAGTGTCTGTGTCAGGGCCAGATATTTGGAAAAATATTACTGTCAACAAATATATTTTTTCTATAATTTATCCATAATTTTCCTATAAATGGTCCCTGCAGTGAAATGTCAAATCTGTGCTGCAATAGCGTGTTTGTGTCAGGCCCAGATATTGGGAAAAATATTAGCGAAAACAATAATATTCTTTCAATAATTTATCCATATTTTTCCTATAAACGGTCCCTGCAGTGAATTGTCACATCTTTGCTGCAATAGCATCTGTGTGTCAGGCCCAGATATTGGGAAAAATATTACTGACAACAATTTTTTTTTTTACATAATTTATCTATAATTTTCCTAAAAACGGTCCCTGCAGTGAATTGTCACATCTGTGTTGCAATAGCATGTGTGTGTCAGGCCCAAATATTGGGAAAAATGTTAGGAAAAACAATTATATTTTTTCCATAATTTATCCACATTTTCCCTATAAATGGTCCCTGCACTGAATCTGGGCTGCAATAGTGTGTCAGGCCCAGATATTGGGAAAAATATTACTGACAACAAATATATTTTTTCCATAATTTATCTACATTTTTTCTATAAATAGTCCCTGCTGTGAATTCTCCCTGCAGTGAAGTTGAAAGGCCAGTCATCTGAATGGATCGTTGCCGTCACAGGGACGTGCCATCAGCCCCAGGTTATTAGTCACCAAGCAGCAGCAGGCCGTCCCCCATAATGTTTTAGATGGTCACCAGCAGGCCATAAATCATAATTTTTAAAGGGTGTGTATGTATGCCCTCCTTTATGTGTAACTAAGGGTGTATCAGAGTGCCTCTTCCTTGTAATTTTTGGCAGCATTTGCACTTTATATACAAGTAAATATTCAGGAAAGAATGTTTTCTATCAATTTTTCCTCTAAAATATTTTTTTTCCCTTGGTTTTGTGGACCTGCACAAAGATTTTGCTATTTTTGAGTGATGCATTGGTGTTGATTAAACAATCATGATTTACATAAACCAGTTATCCAAAAGAAATTAAGTATTATTTGTAACTTGAAGGTAACTCATGAGTATTGGTGATATGGTCTCACAAAACAAAATTATGAAAAAATAGGTGACTATAAGGTTGGTGGAGCATATAAACTAAGGACTGGAGAAAGAGTTATTACAATATAGGAGCAGAAGTCTATAGAGACTTTATTGGAACATAGGTAGGTGGTGAATAAGTGCTTTGGATTAGGGTTGAGCTAACCCGAACTGTAAAGTTTGGGTTTGTACCGAACTTTAGGATTTTTGGACCCCGGACCCGCACCCGAACTTTTCAGTAAAAGTTTGAGTTTGGGTACGGTGTTCGGCGAGTTAATGGCGCTTTTTTTAAGGCTGCAGAGGAGCCAATCAACATGCGTTTAACTTGTGTGACCTTAGAAGCCATCACAGCCATGCCTACTAATGGCATGACTGTGATTGGCCAGTGCAGCATGTGACCAAGCCTCTATATAAGCTGGAGTCACGGAGCGCTGCACGTCACTCTGCTCTTATTAGTTTAGGGATAGGATGCTGCTGCTGTGAGGGAGAGATTAGGAAAGAATCTTTAATCAGAAGTGATTGTTAACTGAGCGATCTACATAGATGTGGGTGCAGTGCACAATCTTTTTACCCTGCCCTAAGCCCAGTGACACAGAAAAATAACTTATATTCGTCTGATAGTTAAGTGGGCATCGGCGGCCATTTTATGCAAGTTCAGTGCACCAGCACAGCATATGTGAATTTGTAACAGTCAAATAGGAGTTTGAAATGCTGCAATTATTTTCTGGGTTTAAAAAAAAATCACCTATTCTTTGCAAAACCCTACATCTGGGGCCTTTGCAGCATTTGTCAGTGTGAAATACAAGCTTGAAATAGTGCAATAATTTTATGGGATTAAAAAGCACCCATTTTTTTGCAATATCCTACATCTAGGTCCTATGCTGCATTTGTTAGTGTGAAATACAAGCTTGAAATACTGCAATAATATTCTGGGATAAAAAAAACACTCATTTTTGGCAATATCCTTCATCTGGTGCCTTTGCAGCATTTGTCAGTGTGAAATTCAAGCTTGAAATACTGGAATAATTTTCTTGGCATAAAATAACACCTATTTTTGGCAATACCCTACATTTGGGGCCTATGCTGCATTCGTTAGTGTGAAAGACAAGCTTGAAAAACTGTGATAATATTCTGGGTTTAAAAAAACACCCATTTGTGGCAATAGCTTACATCTAGTGCCTTTGCAGAATTTGTCAGTGTGAAATACAAGCTTGAAATACGGCAATAATTTTCAGTGTTTAAAAAACCACCCACTTTTGGCAATACCCTACATCTGGGGCCTTTGCTGCATCTGTCAGTGTGAAATACAAGCTTGAAATACTGCAATAATATTCTGGGATTAAATAAACACCCATTTTTGGCAATACCCTACATCTGGGGACTATGCTGCATTTGTTAGTGTGAAATGCAAGCTTGAAATAATGCAATAATAGTCTAGGTTTAAGAAAACACCAATTTTTGGCAATATCCTACATGTGCTGCCTTTGCAGCATTTGTCAGTGTGAAATACAAGCTTAAAATACTGCAATAATCTGGGTTTAAAAAAAACACCAATTTTTGGCAATACCCTACATCAGGGGCATTTTCAGCATTTGTCAGTTTAAAATACAAGCTTGAAATACTGCAATAATATTCTAGGTTTGAAAAAACACCCATCCTTGGCAATACCCTACATCAGGGGCCTTTTCAGCATTTGTCAGTGTGAAATACAAGCTGAAAATATTGTAATAATATTCTGGGTTAAAAAAAACACCCATTTTTTGCAATACCCTACATAAAGGGCCTTTTCAGCATTTGTCAGTGTGAAATACAAGCTTGGAATAATGCAATAATAATTGAGGTTTAAAAAAACACCTATTCTTGGCAATACCCTACATCAGGGGCCTTTTCAGCATTTGTCAGTGTGAAATACAAGCTTGAAATACAGCAATAATATCCTGGATTTAAAAAGAAACACCCATTCTTGGAAAAACCCTACATCAAGGGCCTTTTCAGCATTTGTCAGTGTGAAATACAAGCTTGAAATACTGCATTAATATTCTGGGTTGAAAAAAACACCAATTTTTGCCAATATTCTCCATCTGGGACCTATGTTGCATTTGTTAGTGTAAAATACAAGCTTGAAATACTGTGATAATATTATAGGTTGAAAAAAACACCAATTTTTGCCAATACCCTACATCAGGGGCCTTTTCAGCATTTGTCAGTTTGAAATACAAGGTTGAAATACTGCAATAATATTCTAGGTTTAAAAAAAAAAAACACCCATTTTTGGCAATACCCTACATCAGGGGCCTTTTCAGAATTTGTCAGTGTGAAATGCAAGCTTGAAATACTGCAATAATATTCTGGGTTTAAAAAACACCCATTCTTGGCAAAACCCTACATCAATGGTCTTTTCAGCATTTGTCAGTGTGAAATCGAAGCTTGAAATACTGCAATAATATTCTGGGTTTAAAAAGCACCCATTTTTTTGTAATACCCTACATCTGGGGCCTATGCTGCATTTGTTAGCATGAAATCCAAGCTTGAAATACTGCAATAATATTCTGGGTTTAAAAAAATATGCATTCTTGTTAAAACCCTACATAAGGGGCCTTTTCAGCATTTGTCAGTGTGAAATACAAGCTTGAAATACGGCAATAATTTTCTGAGTTTAAAAAGCACCCATTTTTGGCAATACCCTACATCTGGGGCCTATGCCGCATTTGTTAGCGTGAAATCCAAGCTTGAAATACTGCAATAATATTCTGGGTTTAAAAAAATATGCATTCTTGTTAAAACCCTACATAAGGGGCCTTTTCAGCATTTGTCAGTGTGAAATACAAGCTTGAAATACTGCAATAATATTTTGGGTTAAAAAAACACCCGTTTTTGGCAATTTCCTACATCTGGTGCCTTTGCAGCATTTGTCAGTGTAAAATACAAGCTTGAAATACTGCAATAATTTTCAGGGTTTAAAAAAACACCTATTTTTGGCAATACCCTACATCTGGGGCCTATGCTGCATTTGTTAGTGTGAAATACAAGCTTGAAATACTGTCATAATTTTCTGGGTTTAAAAAAAAACACCTATTTTTGGCAATACCCTACATCTGGGGCCTATGCTGCATTTGTTAGTGTGAAATGCAAGCTTGAAATACTGTGATAATATTCTGGGTTTAAAAAAACACAAATTTTTGGCAATATCCTACATATGGTGTCTTTGCAGCATTTGTCAGTGTGAAATGCAAGCTTGAAATACTGCCATTATTTTCTGGGTTTAAAAAAAAACATTTATTTTTGGCAATACCCTACATCTGGGCCTATGCTGCATTTTTTAGTGTAAAATACAAGACTGGAATACTGGGATAAAATTATGGGTTTAAAACACCCAATTTTGGCAATACCCTACATCATGGGCCTTTTCAGCATTTGTCAGTTTGAAATACAAGCTTGAAATACTGCAATAATATTCTGGGTTTAAAAAAACACCCATTCTTGGCAATACTCTACATCAGGCATGCTCAACCTGCGTCCCTCCAACTGTTGCAAAACTACAACTCCCAGCAGGCCCGAACAGCCTACAGATATCAGCCTACAGCAGGGCATTGTGGGAGTTGTAGTTTTACAACAGCTGGAGGGCCACAGGTTGAGCATGCCTGCTCTACATCAAGGGCCTTTTCAGCATTTCTCAGTGTGAAATACAAGCTTGAACTACTGCAATAATATTCTGGGTTAAAAAAAAAACACTCATTTTTGGCAAAACCCTGCATCAAGGGCCTCTTCAGCATTTGTCAGTGTGAAATACAAGCTTGAAATACTGCAATAATATTCTGGGTTTAAAAAAAAACACCCATTCTTGGCAATACTCTACATCAAGGGCCTTTTCTGCATTTGTCAGTGTGAAATACAAGCTTGAAATACTGCAATAATATTCTAGATTTAAAAAAAAACACCCATTTTTGGCAATACCCTATATCTGGGGCCTATGCTGCATTTGTTAGTGTGAAATACAAGCTTGAAATACTGCAATAATATTCTGTTATTAAAAAAACACTCATTTTTGGCAAAACCCTACATCAGGGGCCTTTTCAGCATTTGACAGTGTGAAATACAAGCTTGAAATACTGCAATAATATTCTGGGTTTACAAAAAAAACACCCATTCTTGGCAATACTCTACATCAAGGGCCTTTTCTGCATTTGTCAGTGTGAAATACAAGCTTGAAATACTGCAATAATATTCTAGATTTTAAAAAAACACCAATTTTTGGCAATACCCTATATCTGGGGCCTATGCTGCATTTGTTAGTGTGAAATACAAGCTTGAAATACTGCAATAATATTCTGGGTTAAAAAAAAAACACTCATTTTTGGCAAAACCCTACATCAGGGGCCTTTTCAGCATTTGACAGTGTGAAATACAAGCTTGAAATACTGCAATAATATCCTGGGTTTAAAAAAACACCCATTCTTGGCAATACTCTACATCAGGCATGCTCAACCTGCGTCCCTCCAACTGTTGCAAAACTACAACTCCCAGCAGGCCCGAACAGCCTACAGCTATCAGCCTACAGCAGGGCATTGTGGGAGTTGTAGTTTTACAACAGCTGGAGGGCCACAGGTTGAGCATGCCTGCTCTACATCAAGGGCCTTTTCAGCATTTCTCAGTGTGAAATACAAGCTTGAACTACTGCAATAATATTCTGGGTTAAAAAAAAACACTCATTTTTGGCAAAACCCTGCATCAAGGGCCTCTTCAGCATTTGTCAGTGTGAAATACAAGCTTGAAATACTGCAATAATATTCTGGGTTTAAAAAAAACACCCATTCTTGGCAATACTCTACATCAAGGGCCTTTTCTGCATTTGTCAGTGTGAAATACAAGCTTGAAATACTGCAATAATATTCTAGATTTAAAAAAAAACACCCATTTTTGGCAATACCCTATATCTGGGGCCTATGCTGCATTTGTTAGTGTGAAATACAAGCTTGAAATACTGCAATAATATTCTGTTATTAAAAAAACACTCATTTTTGGCAAAACCCTACATCAGGGGCATTTTCAGCATTTGACAGTGTGAAATACAAGCTTGAAATACTGCAATAATATTCTGGGTTTAAAAAAACACCCATTCTTGGCAATACTCTACATCAGGCATGCTCAACCTGCGTCCCTCCAACTGTTGCAAAACTACAACTCCCAGCAGGCCCGAACAGCCTACAGCTATCAGCCTACAGCAGGGCATTGTGGGAGTTGTAGTTTTACAACAGCTGGAGGGCCACAGGTTGAGCATGCCTGCTCTACATCAAGGGCCTTTTCAGCATTTCTCAGTGTGAAATACAAGCTTGAACTACTGCAATAATATTCTGGGTTAAAAAAAAAACACTCATTTTTGGCAAAACCCTGCATCAAGGGCCTCTTCAGCATTTGTCAGTGTGAAATACAAGCTTGAAATACTGCAATAATATTCTAGATTTTAAAAAAAACACCCATTTTTGGCAATACCCTATATATGGGGCCTATGCTGCATTTGTTAGTGTGAAATACAAGCTTGAAATACTGCAATAATATTCTGTTATTAAAAAAACACTCATTTTTGGCAAAACCCTACATCAGGGGCCTTTTCAGCATTTGACAGTGTGAAATA
This sequence comes from Bufo gargarizans, assembly GCF_014858855.1. Lineage (NCBI taxonomy): Eukaryota > Metazoa > Chordata > Amphibia > Anura > Bufonidae > Bufo > Bufo gargarizans. The sequence goes on along the minus strand of NC_058080.1, from coordinate 178,549,343 downwards.
CAAGCTTGAAATACTGCAATAATATTCTAGATTTAAAAAAAAACACCCATTTTTGGCAATACCCTATATCTGGGGCCTATGCTGCATTTGTTAGTGTGAAATACAAGCTTGAAATACTGCAATAATATTCTAGGTTTAAAAAAAACACCCATTCTTGGCAAAACCCTACATCAAGGGCCTTTTTAGCATTTGTGAGTGTGAAATACAAGCTTGAAATACTACAATAATATTCTGGGTTTAAAAAAACACAAATTTTTGGCAATACCCTACATCTGGGACCTTTTCAGAATTTGTCAGTGTGAAATACAAGCTTTAAATACTGCGATAATATTCTGTTATTTAAAAAAAATAATACTCAATTTTCGGCCTTTGCTGCATCTGTCAGTGTGAAAAACACGCGTTAGATACTGCTGTTATTAAAAAAAACTCCCATTTTGGGCAAGATTCTAAAATTGAGAAGAATGAGGAGAGCATAGAATAAAGGACGTGGCCCCGGTAGTGGTGCTGCTGGTGAAGCTCCTGTTGCTGGAAGAGGACGTGGTCGATCTGTGCCAGCTACACGCACAAGTGAAACACCTTTCTCAGGTGTGAGTAGGCGACAGAACCTTCAACGTTAATTGATCGGGCCTAATGCGGCTCTACGAATGGTGAGGCCAGAAAAAGTACAAGCGATAGTAGATTGGGTTGCTGACAGTGCCTCCAGTTCCTTTACAGAGTTGACACCTGAAGCCGATGTCCATCAGTTTTTCACCTCACCCCCTTGCAAATCAGCCAAGCAGTCTGAGCCCCAAGTCATGCACCAGTCTCTTCTGCTTTTTGATGACTCTGCTAGCAGGGTTTCCCAGGGCATTCCACATAGTCCTGCCCCAGAAGTGGAAGAGATTGAGTGCACCGATGCCCAACCACTTATGTTTCAATATGAGTACATGGGAGGACCACTGTAGCACGTCTCGGATGATGACGAAACGCGGCTGCCAACTGCTGTGGCTTTCAAAAGTGTGCAGACCGACAAAAAGAGCAGGGGTGAAGACTGGGTGGAAGATGATGTGGAGGACAATAAGGTCCTCGACCCCACATGGAATCAAGGTCATGAAAGTGACCTTTGTAGTTCGGAGGAAGAGGCGGTGGTCGTACAGAGCCACCAGCACAGCAGGAGAGGGAGCAAAAACGGAGCTGCGTCCCCTAGACAGTACGCCTGCTACTGCCCAATGCAGCAATGGACCGAGCACACAAAAGCCAGCTCCAAGGAGTTCCCTGGCATGGCAGTTCTTCAGACAATGTGCTGACGAAAAGACACGGATGGTTTGCACACTGTGCAATCAGAGCCTGAAGCAAAGCATAAACGTTCTCAACCTGAGCACAACCTGCATGACCAGGCATCTAAGTGCAAAGCATGAGTTGCAGTGCAGTAGACACCTCAAAAACAAAGAAAGGTCTTTGGCTCCTTCTTCCTCTTCTGCTGCAGTCTCGGCCTCTTCATCCACCTCTGGAGTGACAGTGGCACCTGCCACCCGTTGAACAAATGATCTGCCAGCAACACTACCTCCAGGTTAATAAGCGTCTTCACAATGTCCCATGGAAGCGTTAAGCTCTCTATCTCCCAAACACTGGAGCAGAAGAGGAAGTACCCCCCTACCCACCCGCGATCCCTGGCCCTGAATGCTGCATTTAAAAATTACTGGCCTTTGAAATGCTGTCATTCCGTCTGGTGGAGACGGAGAGTTATAAAAGCATTATGGTGGTGGCTGTCCTACAGTACGTCGTGCCCAGCCACCACTATATTTCCAGGCGAGCCATCCCTTCACTGCACAAACAAATGGGGGACAAAATCAGATGTGGGGACGTTTTATCTCCATAACAGCACACTGGGTAAATGCAGTGGCTGCTGGGCCTGAGGCGGATAGCAGTTTGGCACATGTCCTACCACCACCGAGGATTGCAGGGCGCTTTTCTTTGCCTCCTGTTGCTTCCTCCTCATACTCCACTTTCTCATCCTCTACCGCCTCCTCATCCGGTCAGCGTAACACCTTCACCACCAACTTCAGCCCAGCCAGGGGTAAACGACAGCAGGCAGTTTTAAAACTTATCTGTTTGGGGGACAAACCCCACACCGCGCAGGAGCTGTGGACGGGCATGGAACAACAGACCGATGAGTGGTTGGTGCCAGTGAGCCTCAAGTCCAGCCTGGCGGTGTGCGATAATGGGCGAAATCTCGTAGCAGCTCTGGGAGTAGCTGGTTAGATGCACATCCCTTGCTTGGCGCATGTGCTGAATTTGGTGGTGCAGAGGTTCCATAAACATTACACCGATATGTCAGAGCTGCTGCAGAAAGTGCAGGCCATCTGTGCGCGCCTTCGGCATTCTCACCCTGCTGCTGCTCGCCTATCAGCACTGCAGCATAACTTCGGCCTTGACGCTCACCGCCTCATATGTGATGTGCCCACTCCACCTTGCACATGCTGGCTAGACTGTGTGAGCAGCAGCAGGCGATAGTGGAGTTTCAGCTGCAGCATGCACGGGAGAGTCGCTTTGAGGAACTGCGCCACTTCACCACCAATGACTAGGCCTTCATGCGAGACCTGTGTTCCTTGTTGAACTGTTTCGAGTACTCCACCAACATAGCCAGTGCCGATAATGCCGTTCTCAGCGTTTCTATCCCACTTCTATGCTTCCTTGAAAAAACTTTTCTGGCGATGATGGAAGAGGATGTGCACAGGAGGAGAAGAAAGAAGAGGGATCATTTCATAGGGTTTCCAGCTAGTCATTAACAAGTGGCTCTGAGGGTGGGTTTCTGCACCCACAAACGCCAGGTACACAATTGTCCAGCCAGGGCACAGTTCTGGAGGATTACGAGGTGGAGGATGAGGAGGAGGAGATGGAGGAGGAGGAACCGTGTTCACAGCAGTGTGGCACCCAAACCAGCTCATGGCCAGTACTGGTGCATGGCTGGGGGGATACAGAGGACACAGATGATACACCTCCCAAAGAGGACAGCTTGTCGTTGCTTCTGGGCAGCCTGGCACACATGAGCGATTACATGCTGCAGTGTCTCCGCAATGACCGCCGAGTTGCCCACATTCTAACTTGTACTGATTACTGGGTGGCCACGCTGCTGGATCCCCATTGCAAGGACAACATACTGTCTTTAATTCTCTCACTGAAGCATCATCGTAAGATGCGCGAGTTCAAGCGCAAGCTGGTGACATTCCCACCTAGCAGCAGGGGCACAGTGGAAGCACAAGGCGAAGGCAGAGGAAGAGGTCGCCAACGCAGCTGGGGCACTGCCAGCACCTCAGAAGGCAGGGTTAGCATGGCCGAAATGTGGAAAAGCTTTGTCAGCACGCCACAACAATCAGCACCACCAGCTGATATGGAATGTCTTAGCAGGAGGCAACATTTCACCAACATGGTGGAGCAGTATATGTGCACATGCCTGCACGTACTGAATGATGGGTCTGCCCCCTTCAATTTCTGGGTCTGCAAATTGGGCACATGGCCTGAGCTTGACCTTTATGCTTAGAAGGTGCTGGCCTGCACTGCAGCCTGTGTATTGTCTGAACGTGTGTTTAGCCCAGCAGGGGGCGTTATCACAGACAAGCGCCGCCGCCTATCCACAGCCAATGTGGACAAGCTCACGTTCATTAAAATGAACCAGGCATGGGTGCCACAGGACTTGTCCATACCTTGTGCAGAATAGACATGTATACCGGCCTTACCCAGCCATTTCTATACTACAGCGCTATTGCTCACTGTTGTATTTTTGATATTTCCCACTCTTTTGGGTTGTACCCTAATAAAAAAAAAACGGACCAAAAACAAGCAAAAAAAAATGTCAACCAAAAACCAGTGTTTGCTAACTCGTCCTCCTCCACCATCGCTTCCACCTACACCGCTACGTCCACCTCCTCCTCAACCTCCTACTCCATATGGACCTCCACCTCATACATCAAGATAATTTTTTTCATTTGTACGTATTTTATTTTCTGTCTTTTCAATAATTTTCGGGTGAAATTCACAAATTTTTGGACGTGATATACCCCTGCTCTACCTAGTAGACAGGTAAACAAAATTCACTAATTTGTCTGTTACATTTTTGGGTGAAATTCACCAATTTTTGGCTGTGATATACCCCTGCTCTACCTAGTAGACAGGTTAATAAATTTCAATAATTTTTCTTTTACATTGTTGGATGACATTCACCATTTTTGGTTATGATATACCCCTGCTCTACCTAGTGGACAAGTTAATAAATTTAACTAATTTTTCTGTTACATAGTTGGGTGACATTCACTAATTTTTGGTTGTGATATACCCCTGCTCTACCTAGTGGACAGGTTAATACATTTCACTAATTTGTCTGTTAAATTTTCGGGTGACATTCACCAATTTTTGGCTGTGATATACCCCTGCTCTACCTATTGGACAAGGAAATACATTTCACTAATTCATCTGTTACATTCTTGGGTGACATTTTACCATTTTTGCTGTGAATAAACCCCTGCTCTGCATAGGTGACAGGGACCAAAATTTTAAAAAATCGTCTGTTCCATTGCTGGGTGACATTAACCCATTTTTGGCGATTAAAAACCCCTGCTATTTATAGGTGACAGGGAATTAAATTTAAAAATTAATCTTTATTTAACGAGCACTCGCCTCCTTTCATTCGATGCTTCAACTTTAACAACTTGTTCCACATTTCCACTCGATCACATTGGAGCCATTGACCTCCCTTGGATGTGGTATCTCTTTCTCACACTTCGTCTCCAGCATGGAACCCTGATTCGCCGTTAACCATGAACAACATGATAGGCGCAGAAAACAACATTGAAAGTTGTCCAAAGATATCAAAATGGATGGTGGACGTCACGGGGACGTGTGATCAGGCAGAAGTTATCTAGAGTCAACAAAGCGGGAGCAGGGCCTCTCCTGTCTAATGTTTCCAAATCCAAAATACCCCAGTGACATTCCCTATAGTTTTTTATTAATCATTCCAATAACAGGGCATCTTAAGAGTCCAGTATTGTTATTTATTGTCACTACCTCCCTGAGTCGGGAGTGGGTAATTGCCGCGCGTCCCCTCCTTTACTTGGAAGCTTTGGCTTCAATAATTTGTCCCATATTTCCGCTCGATCACATTTAATTTCATACATTGACCTCCCTTGGTTGTGATATCCCTTTCTCATGCTCCCTCTCCGGCGTGGAACCCTGATTCGCCACTAACCGTGATCATCATTGTAGGCGCAGAAAAGAACATCGAAAGTTGATAGGGAAGATATCCAATTGGATCGTGAACATCACGGGGACGTGCGACATGGTGGAGCAGTATGTGTGCGCACGCCTATACATACTGACTGATGGGTCTGCCCCCTTCAACTTCTGGGTCTCCAAATTGGGCATATGGCCTGAGCTTGCCCTTTACGCGTTGGAGGTGCTGGCCTGCCCTGCAGACAGTGTATTGTCTGAACGTTTGCTTAACACGGCTGGAGGGGGTTATCACAGGTTATTTTTCCCAATGTTTTGGAATGTTTTGGGGTGTACCCTAATTTAAACCTCAATTTTTTTTTTATTGAAACCAAAAAAACTGTGTTGGATACCTCCTTCTCCTTCATTGACCCCCGCCTCCTCAACCCCCTACTCTTTATGGACCTCGTCCTCCTAAATCAAGATTATTATTATTATTTTTTGTTATTTTAAGTCCTATCCTTATCCACATTTGTTTGCAGATCACTTGCCGTGCTCTTAACCACATTGTGATGCCATTTGCAGCCCTCTAGTCCTTTCCAGTTTGGGTCCCCATTGACTTCAATGGGGTTCGGGGTCAAGTTCGGGAACTCTTTTGTGAAGCTCGGACGAACCCGTCGAACCCGATCATCCAGGTGTCTGCTCAGTTCTTCTGTGGATAATGAATAAAAATCAGTTTTAGGCAACATTCACACGACTGTATTTTTGTCTCTGCATCCATTCCGCATCCATTTTTGCGGAATGGGTGCGGACTTATTCATTTCAATCTGCTATCCGCATCCGTAGATCCGTTCCACGGCCCAGCAAAAGAGAGAGAGCATGTCCTATCCTTGTCTGCGGACAAGAATAGGCATTTCTATCTTAGGGCCAGCTGCATTCACACCGCCGTTATCCGTGTTTTGCGGATCCACAATTTGCAGACCACAAAACACATACGGTCGTGTGAATGTAGCCTTAAATAGAAACTAACCTGCATCCTTACATTGCATGTATACTAATGCCAGAAACCTGACCAATAAAATTACCAAACTGGAATTAAGAAAATATATGTTAAGCCTCATGCACACGTCCGTGGAACATGGACCGTGAATACCGGCCTGCATTCCTGCTGAGTGCAGGACGCATGGCGTCATTGGTTGCTATGAAGCTGTGCACTTTGTGCCGCTGCTGCTGTACAGTAATACACTCGTATAGATCATACCAGTGTATTACTGAACAGCAGCGGTGGCGCGAAGCGCACAGCGTCATGGCAACCGATGGCGCTGTGAATTCCTGCAATCAGCAGGAATCCAGGCCAGTATCTAACGGTCCATGTTCCACGGACGTGTGCATGAGGCTTTATAGTGTGAATAAGGGCTGTTTCACACGAGCGGATGCCGTGCGTGACATCCGCTCTGTGAAAGAGTGCCAAGACCCGATGCAGACTGCAGAGGCACGGAGCATTAACATGACTGTTAATGCTCCGTGCCTCTCTGTGATCTCTTTACTACGAAATCACAGTGACAACTGTGATTTCGTAGTAAAGAGGTCACAGGGAGGCACGGAGCATTATCAGTCATGTTAATGCTCCGTGCCTCTGCAGTCTGCATCGGGTCTTGGCACTCTTTCACGGAGCGGATGTCACGCACGTCATCCTCTCGTGTGAAACAGCCCTAACTGATTCAACATACCTGGATGATAGCTATGACTGGGTAGTTACGTTACAGGGGTACATTTTATTTTGTATTGTATTAAGTATTGCAGAAACCAGAAAGGGGGATGCCTTTATGTAAAGTCCTGTTTAAAGCCCATAGTATGGGAAGATATACATGAGGGAATGAACATGTGGAATCACATTGGGCAGAAATACATGGTGGGAAAAACAATTGCTGATTGCATTTTTTTGTAGCTTTTTTTATAAGCCACCTACTACTGTATACCAGAATCCACAGAAAATATATCATCATGGGTTTATGAGTAATCGGTTTGTTTAAACTGATCAGCTTCTCAGAGATTTTTTATTACCCTTTCTCATTGCATCATTTGTATTTTACCACTTCTAGAATAAAGTTCCTTTTTTATGGAGACATCTGAGTCCTGGGAGTATCTACTGCTATTATATTTATACCTGTCAGATATTGAGATAAAAACGTATTTTAGTCTGATTTATAATGTTTATAATGTTTCTACACAGACATCACAGCTAACACACAAAAATAATGTGAAGTCACCATATAGTATTGAATCTGTAAATTCAGGTTGTCCATTTTTCAAAATTGCAGGAAAGTTCAAGTCAATTTAAATTGCTACTGAAAAAGACACAGGCATTCTTGGATATGTTTAACATTGCATCTCCAAAAAGGTTTAGTCTTATTATCAGTGACATAGGGCTTGAGAAGGTAATAAATAAGTGAATTTAATCGTTTTTGTGAAGTTGCTTGCATCCACATGACTCAAGAAGGTCCTGGATGGCCTTTGGCAGCTGAAAGCAAAGACAGGTGTGATTTTTATTGGTCACATCAACATATTATGACATAGAGGGAAGGATAACCATATAAGGACTATCATAATTGTGCAACTTAGTGCATTATCCATCACCTAAACTCCTTAGCACTTCGTATGCTATTAGCTCATTATTTCATAATAAATAAGTAGCATAGAAGATCGCGCTGCTTTCAAACACCACTTCCTTCCTCAGCAAGGGGTTAAACTAGAAAATACATTTTAACCCCTTGCTGAGGAAGGAGGTGGTGTTTGAAAGCAACACTATCTTCTATGCTATTTATTTATCGGATTCTGTGATATCTACCCACATCACATCGGAGATCTGCAGCGCAAACCTACAGCTACGTATTTAGTGTCTTTTTTTGTTTTTAATAATAAATAAGTTCCTAGTAAGAAGTTCAACCCGTAAATTTTCTTGTATTCAGTGTAAAAAATATATTTTTCATTATACAAATATTTTTTAGGAAAAGAAATATTTGTTTGCATGCTGTCATGTGTAATGTAACATTTTAGCATGCAGCCTTCATTATTTAATCATAAAGTTACTAAATATGGAGACCTGTGCAATTTTCTCAAGCTTTCAATTTATTCCATAACAGTTCTTTTCCCTCTTTACAAAATGTTTATATAAATGAAAAATTTGAAAATCCTTTGCAAATGAGGGTACAGTCACACAAGGCAGACCTTCTGCAGCGAAATTTGCATCAAGGGTTTTGACATAATTCCACTGTAAAATCTAAAATGAATTAATGGCACAATGCATATGTGTTACTTGCTGATTTGTCATGGGTTTTGATGTTGCCCTATGCATTGCAATGTGTAAAATCCATCATGGAATTCCTTTGTATAAATTGACATAGAAATATAAAATCCCCACTGCTGGTCAATATTTTTTTTATTCACTGTGTCAATAAGACTTTGTAAAATCTTATCCACTTTGCTGCTACTTTAATTGCTGCATATTTTCCTACCTGCAATTCTGTGGTGGAAAATCCACAGTATATCCACCATGTGTAAACATATCCTAAGAATATATTCATAAATCATTAATAGCCTGCAGTTTTTTTCCCTCTACCAATCTGCATCATATTTGGATTCATTGCAGAAGAAACACCCAAAAATCCACATTTGAAATTCTGCTGCAGAATAAAATCTGAAGACAGGGAACCTAAACCATTAAAGGCTGTGATTGGCAGTGTTAAAGAAAGAAGACTTCTCAGTGTCTAAACGCCATCAATGTTGGTGTTCCTTCTAAATGAACTATTACAGATCATACAACTACATGTTAACTATAAAACAGGTTAGTGGTTGCCCAGCATACAATAAAGTAAGATAAAGTAAGGTGGTTGCTTGAGGAGATTTTGCGTGTGTCCAACATGCTAGCTCTAAATCTGCATCCTTAAAGAATTTTTAACCATCAAGTTTGCTACCACAAATAAGTTACAACTGCGTCTTTTATGCATAGCTGTTTCCATCCTAGAATGGGGAGCCATGTATAATGCTCACAAGCCAAATATAATCCTACTTAAGGTTCAATCTCCTTACATACCTAAAAATTCAAACTATAATTTAACTTTAAGGGCTGTTTCACATGAGCGGAAGCCGTGCGTGACATCCAATGCGTGAATGACAGCCAAGACCCGATGTGGACAGCAGCAGCACGGAGCAGTAACATGATTGATAATGCTCCGTGCCTCTCTGTGATCTCTTTACTGCGAAATCACAGTGACAACTTTATCTCACTGTGATTTCGTAGTAAAGAGATCACAGAGAGGCACGGAGCATTATCAATCATGTTACTGCTCCGTGCTTCTTCTGTCCGCATCGGGTCTTGGCTGTCATTCACGCAGCGGATGTCACGCACGGCATCCGCTCGTGTGAAACAGCCCTAACTGTACATGATATTGGCATGTATCTTTCTGGGCAGCCATCACCCTTCTTCCCTATGCTTTATTGCTTACATCTACAGTTAGTGATGATCGGCAGGGGTCATATTAGAATTCGCAATATTTTGCAAATATTTTGTAGAATATTAATTGAATATTCGCAAATTCGAATATTCGTTATATTCAAATTTTTTTTTACTCAAAAAACAAGGCAAGGTGATGATCACATAATATGCAAATTTTCGGAATGCAAATTTTCGTAATGTGAATTTTTATCTAAAATTTTTCAATTGCCGGGTAAAAACATGATTCCTCCCTGCTTCTTGCTTGTGGGTCAATGACTCATTGGCCTACAAGCAAGAAGCAGAGAGGAATCATGACTTTAAATAGGGAAAAATGCTGAATATTCTAAAAAATTAATGTATAGCACTATATCGAATATATATTTGTTTTTTTAATATTCATAATATTCTAAAACAAGAATATATAGCAATATAGTGAATATTCGAAAAAAACTAATATAGAGCAATTTTGCTAATATAGTGCTATAATCTTCTTTGTCTAATAGTTGTAATTTATTTCTCATCTGAATTTCAAATATTCAGATCTCATTTCAAATATTCAATATATTGCTATATATTCTTGTTTTAGAATATTACGAATATTAAAAAAACTAATATATTCGATATAGTGTTATATATTAGTTTTTTAGAATATTCATCAGTGTTCCCATTTAAAGTCATGATTCCTCCCTGCTTTTTGCATTTGGGCCAATTGGTCATTGGCCCACAAGCAAGAAGCAGGGAGGAATCATGTTTTTACTCGGCAATTGAAAAATTTTAGATAAAAATTCACATTACGAAAATTTGCAATAAAAAATCTCGAATATTCAAAATTACGAATGTATAACACTATAGTCTGAATATTCGCACATTTTCGAAGTACCTATATTCACGATAAAAATTTGTAATTCGAATATTTGTGATCAACACTAATCTACAGTGCCCTATCCTTTTAATTTTTTTCTCTATTATGTTATGCAAGGTAAAGTATAATTTCAGTGTGTTCTGCTCCATTATTATCATTACATTAGTCTTTTGTTCTTTGCATTCTACATGATTGATGTTGTCGGGTTATGTTGATTTGATTTGTGTTTCCTGTAAAGTAGAATGTTTATATTTATTTAGTAGTATTGATGTAAATTGAGCATACAGTAAACATAATTTCTGTTTAGTCAGTTGAATACAAATCATTAGAGAAATATTTATAGAAACTTGATTTTTAATGTTGTAGGAAACAGATCAAACTACTGAAATCATATAAGAAAAAAGCATACAATAAGATGAAGTTTTTATTGGCTTTGGTAATTTATTATTTTATAACACATTATTACAATTGTATTGTTTTGGCTTGTCTTACATGATGTCCTACAATATTCTATTCTGCCATTGTTGATTTGAGAACAAATATTAGACTTACAAACTAACAGGTGTACTGTAATTACATTGCTGGAAAAGGGACATCAAATTTGGCTACTATCAATAGTGTTGAGCGACTCGAGACTGACGAAGTAGAATTCCATCCAAATTTCTGAAAAAAATCTATTTGTCACGAAGCCGAATTTCCTCGCTCTTCATGGTAATGAATCAGATTTTTTCAAAAAATGGCTGCTGCACATGTTACAAAGAGAAAGTAAGAAGAATCACCCATAATGCTGTGCAGCCAGCCAATCAGAAAATAGCCAGCCCTTGTGATGTCACAGCCCTATAAAAGCCTTACCCTGTCCGGTCTCTGCCATTTTTCTGTAAACTTAGTGCAGGGAGAGATGTTATAGACAGTGACAGTGATTAAGAAAGACTTTATTTCCAAAATATCACTTTTAAGCAGTTCAAGGACAGCTTAGTGATAGTGTAGGAATATAATAGGGAGGCATTATCCACACTATAAAGAAGAGAGCAGGGCCCAATAAAACAGTGTAAAGATTGGCTAATAGGAGCTATTCTGTTACACCTTTCTGCACTAATTGGAGCTAAAAAGTGTTCTTATACTACTGATTTTAGGTGGTTCGCAAACTTTCATACATAACTAATTCCATTATTCCTTGATTCTGTTATTGGGAGGAAATTGTGGTCTGATACAACAGATTTTTTTGGGGGGGGTTCACATTCTTTTATATATAAGTAAATCCGTTAATCCATGATTGTCTAATTAGGGTAAAATTGCGGCTTGATACTAATGTTTTTGAGTCTTTTATTCATAAGTAAATCCATTCATCCTTGATTCTGGAGTGAAATTGAGGCCTGATACTACAGATTTTGGGGGGTTCACATTGCTATTTTACATAAATAATTCCATTCATCCTTCATTGTGTAATTAGGGTGAAATTGCTGATATTACAGATTTTGGGGTGTTCACGTTCTTTTATACATAATTAAATCCATTCATCCTTGGGGTGAAATTGCGACCTGATACTACAGTTTTTTACACTTACCGTTACTGTTACAGTATAGTATGTCCGACAGACAGGTGCTAGCACCTTCTAAGGGGACGGGCTATGGCAAAAAAAAATCTGGAGCTGGCAGAAGTAGCAGCAAAAGAAGGAAGGGTGGTAGCAGCAGTCACAGCAACAGGCCAGCGCTGCCAGTGTCATCAAGCTGTCGTGTTTTGATCAGCAACCTAGCTGTCCTTGAATGGTTGACTAGTTCTTCAACATCATATCAACTGACATCATACACCCCAGGCCAGGAGTAAGTAGGTTCCTCTGACACCATGCTTAGTTGGCATGGCACTGGAACAAGCTCTGTGGCCCCACCTGTGCTGAACCTGCCTCTTTCATTTTCTGAGGAATATATAAAGGAACAGTGAGGAATATATACGAGCCAGGATTACTATGTACCTTTGTGATTTACCGCTGAACTACCTGCAAACTACGTAATACCAATAACTACCGCATTTCTCCCAGCCTTAGAATCAACAAATGAGGGCAAGTCACAAATCTTGGAACAAGTGACATATCGCCGCGCCTTAGTCACGTGGGACGCCACATGATAAAGCGAGTGACCACGTGGGACGACATGTAGGTCCCTGCAGGACAAAGCAGGCAACAAAGCGGTGTGGAGCAGTAACGTACTCAATCTTTTTTAAACATTAATTCAGGCTGTAATTTCAATGCAAGATATCTATAAATAGATACAGCATATTGTATATACACAAAATATTGAATGGTCCACCAGTAATTAAGTACGAGAACATTGATTCCAGTGCACTAGGTGGACTTTGATAAAGTGAGGACCAAAACCACCAAAATTCCTATCTTTGATCACACAACAAACTTTTGGTGTTGATACAATAAGTACAAACCCAACTTATGCCACAAGTGCTTATACCTTAACGCTGTATTTTATCTTGACACAAAGTACTTTCAAATATTTCATCAAAATCTGACATTCTGGGTACCTAGCACATGCCTAAATAAGATTTTTTGCCTCACCATATACGACACTCGAATCAACAAATTCTGTGTATTCAGTTTTCTTTTAGGTCCTATCTTTGTGTACCTGAATCAACAATTTTTGTGTACCTGAACCAACAATTCTTGTGTATTCAGCCTGTTTATAGAGCCTATTTTTGTGTATTCAGCCTGTTTATAGAGCCTATTTTTGTGTATCCAGCTTGCACTTAGCACTTTTATGTACCTAGCTTGCACATAGCACTTTGTGTTCTCAGCCTGTATTCAGTCCGCACGCAGCACCTACATGTACTCAGCCTACACATAGCACTTTATATATTCAGCCCACATCAGCACCTTATATATTATATCACTGTGAATCATGCTGCATTCTGAAAAAAGATAACCTACATTATCATTACAACATATAGTGCATTAATTTACACGATACCTAGAGAAAGGATAATCCTCCATCTGTGACCATATAGCATACCTTTCAAAACACTTACTTTTAATACATTTTAAGCCTTATCAGCACAGAAGAGATCTCTTGTTTTTGTGTCATTAATATGAATATTTTCATATAATCAAAATTATTCATTTTTTTTCTATTCTATACCAGATGTGAGTGTGCCATCATACTTTTTATATATTAAATTCTTTTTACCAAACGGTGATAGAGCACCTCTATCCATGATACAAAATTGGTGAGCCACTGAACAACTATTTTGTGATTATGTTTGGTAATTGTATCACAGGCAGAGCCTATTGTGTTTTGTTATTTGTGTTTGGTAATTGTATCACAGACAATGCCCATTGTACAGTTGCAAGAAAAAGTATGTGAATCCTTTGGAATGATATGGATTTCTGCACAAATTCGTCATAAAATGCGATCTGATCTTCAAGTCACAACAATAGACAATCACAGTCTGTTTAAACTAATAACACACAAATAATTAAATGTTACCATGTTTTTATTGAACACACCATGTAAACATTCACAGTGCAGGTGCAAAAATTAGTGAACTCTTGGATTTAATAACTGGTTGGTTCAACTGGAGGTTCTCCTTTGGCAGCAATAACTTCAACCAAACGTTTCCTGTAGTTGCAGATCAGACGTGCACAATGGTCAGGAGGAGTAATTCTTGACCATTCCTCTTTACAGAACTGTTTCAGTTCAGTAATATTCTTGGGATGTCTGGTGTGAATCACTTTCTTGAGGTCATGCCACAGCATCTCAATCAGGTTGAGGTCAGGACTCTGACTGGGCCACTCCAGAAGGCGTATTTTCTTCTGTTTAAGCCATTCTGTTGTTGATTTACTTCTATGCTTTGGGTCGTTGTCCTGTTGCAACACCCATCTTCTGTTGAGCTTCAGCTGGTGGACAGATGGCCTTAAGTTCTCCTGTAAAATGTCTTGATAAACTTGGGAATTAATTTTTCCTTCGATGATAGCAATCCGTCCAGGCCCTGACGCAGAAAAGCAGCCCCAAACCATGATGCCCCCACCACCGTACTTCACAGTTGGGATGAGGTTTTAATGTTGGTGTGCTGTGCCTCTTTTTCTCCACACATAGTGTTGTGTGTTTCTTTCAAACAACTCAACTTTGGTTTCATCTGTCCACAGAATATTTTGCCAGTACTGCTGTGGAACATCCAGGTGCTCTTGTGCAAACTGTAAACGTGCAGCAATGGTTTTTTTTGGACAGAAGTGGCTTCCTCTGTGGTATCCTCCCATGAAATCTATTCTTGTTTAGTGCTTTATGTATAGTAGATTCGCTAACAGGGATGTTGGCATATGCCAGAGACTTTTGTAAGCCTTTAGCTGACACTCTAGGATTCTTCTTCACCTCATTGCACAGTCTGCGCTGTGCTCCTGCAGTCATCTTTACAGGATGGCCACTTCTAGGGAGAGAAGCAGCAGTGCTGAACTTTCTCAATTTATAGACAATTTGTCTTATCGTGGACTGATGAACAGCAAGGCTTTTGGAGATACTTTTATAACCCTTTCCAGCTTTATGCAAGTCAACAATTCTTAATCATAGGCATCATTCACATCAGGCAATGCTTCTTGTGAAAAGCAAACCCAAAACTGGTGTGTGTTTTTTATAGGGCAGGGCAGCTGTTAACCAACACCTCCTATCTCATCTCATTGATTGGACTCCAGTTGGCTGACACCTCACTCCAATTAGCTCTTAGAGATGTCATTAGTCTAGGAGTTCACATACTTTTTCCACCTGCACTGCGAATGTTTACATGGTGTGTTCAATAAAAACATGGTGACATTTAATTATCTGTGTGTTATTAGTTTAAGCAGACTGTGATTGTCTATTGTTGTGATTTAGATGAAGATCAGATCACATTTTATGACCAATTTGTGCAAAAATCCATATTATTCCAAAGGATTCACATACTTTTTCTTGCAACTGTATTTTGTTGATTGCGTCACAGACAGAGAGGGGTGGATTGCTGTGAAGGTTATAATACTATAAATGCATGTGATTGTCTAAACTGTCGCAGTCTTCCACAAGGTCCCCAGGGGGAGTGTCCCTTGCTGGAAGACCTGCATAAAAGGCTGACATGTAGCCCCATTAACCACTTCCCATCTGCCCCCTTCCTGACCAGGCCTAATTTATCAAATCTGAAATATTTCACTTTTTGTGGTAATAACTTTGGAACGCCTTTACTTATCCAAGTCATTCAGAGTTTGTTTTCTCATGACACATTGTACTTCATGATAGTCATACATTTTGTCAATATATTTCACCTTTATTTATGAAAAAATCCCAAATTTACCAAAAATGTTGAAGAATTCACAATTTTCTAAATTTCAATTTCTCTGCATTTAAAACAGAAAGTGATACCTCATAAAATATTTATTACTTAACATTCCCCATATGTCTACTTTTTGTTGGCATCCTTTTGGAAATGTCATTTTAATTTTTTAGGACGTTAGAAGGCTTAGAAGTTTAGAAGCAATTCTTCAGATTTTTTAGAAAATTGCCAAAACTCACTTTTTAAGGACCAGTTCGGGTCTGAAGTCACTTTGTGGGGCCTACATAGTGGATACCCACATAATTGACCCCATTGTAGAAACTACACCCCTTAAGTTACTTAAAACCGATTTTAAAAACTTTGTTAAACCTTTAGGCGTTCCACAAGAATTAAAGGAAAATGGAGATCAAATTTTCCTTTTTAATCCAATTTTTTATTTAGCACATCGATGGTTAACAGCCAAACAAAACTCAATATTTATTACCCAGATTCTGCGGTTTACAGAAACACCCCACATGTGGTCATAAACTGCTGTATGGCAAACGGCAGGGCGCAGAAGAAAAGGAACTCCACATGGTTTTTAGATGCCATGTCCCATTTGAAGCCCCCCTGATGCACCCTTACAAGATAAACTCCCAAGAAGTGACCCCATTTTGGAAACTAGGGAATAAGGTGTCAGTTTTATTGGTACTATTTTTGGGTACATATGATTTTTTGATCATTTATTATAACACTTTATGGGGCAAGGTGACCAAAAAAGTGGTTGTTTTAGCACAGTTTTTATTTATTTATTTTTATAGCGTTCATCTGAGGGGTTTGGTCAAGTGCCATTTTTATAGAGCAGATCGTTACGGTTGTGGAAATACCTAATATGTATACTTTTTCCTATTTTTTCAAGTTTTACACAATAATAGCATTTTTTAAACAAAAAATTATGTTTTAATGTGTCCATAATTTTTTATTTTTTGAGAGATTTTCTTATGTAGGGGCTCATCTTTTGCGGAATGAGGGGACAGTTTTTTTGGTACCATTTTGTGGGACCATACGCCTTTTTGATCACTTGGTGCTGCACTTTTTGTCATGTAAGGTGACAAAATTGCTTGTTTTGACACTTTTTTTTTTCGGTGTAGGTCAAGTGACATTTTTATAGAGCTGGCCGGACGCGGCAATACCTAATATGTATACTTTTTTATTTATTTCACTTTAACACAATAATAGCATTTTTGAAACCAAAGAAATGTTGTTTTAGTATCTCCATGTTCTGAGAGCTTAATTTTTTAAAATTTTTGTTAGCGATTTTCTTATGTAGGGGCTCATTTTTTGCGGGATGAGGTGATGGTTTTATTGGTACCATTTTGTGGGACATACGCCGTTTTGATCACTTGGTGTTGCACTTTTTGTGATGTAAGGTGACAAAATGGCTTTTTTTACAGTTATTTATTTATTTTTATGTTGTTTATCGGACTGGGTCGATCATGTGATATATTTATAGAGCCGACCGTCACGGACGCGGCAATACCAAATATATCTATTTTATTTTTTCTATTTTTAACCTTTTTTTTATTCCTTACTTGGGCATTTTTTTTTTTTTTACATGTGAAGCATTTTTTTAATTTTATTTTTTTAACACTTTATTTTAGTATTTTTTATTTTACACTTTTCGTCCCCCATAAGGTCATACAAGACCTCTGGGGGACATTTACTTAACTTTCTTTTTCTTTCACTGTTGATTTCTCCTGTAACTGGGGCTGACATAGTAGCCCCAGTTACAGGAGAAATGCACCCCCCAGAGAGGCTGTTCAGCACAATACAGCACTGTATAGCCTCAGAGCAGGGCTGATCGAGGTCTCTGAAAGACCTCTCACAGCTCCTGCACTCTCCGGTCCCGGCCATCACATGACGTCCGGGCCGGAACAGGAAGCGCATAGCACTCGGTGAGCGCTGTGTATTCAGCGATCCAGAAGGCAGGGACACCTGGGCACTGTCCCTGCCTTCTCTCTGGGTTGCCCTGCTGTCACTGACAGCGGGCAACCCGATCAGCAGCTGCACGATTAGCGTGCAGCTGCAGTTTCTGAATGGATGTTCTGGAACGTCCGTTCAGAAATAGAGAACCACCTCCCGGACGTTTATAGTCTATGGGCGGACGGGAGGTGGTTAAAGAGTTCCTGTTTTACCCTCAACATAGAGCCTCGTCTCATGTGTGGGGGGAAAGGCTGTATCTACACTGGGGATTGCTATACACTGTATACTCCCCTGGCTATAATCACTGAGCTCTTTTAAGAGCTTGTTCCAGATTTGCTCTCTGAAGAAAGAGGTTCACCCACTGGAGCCTTGTCGTAGGTCCAGGGTGGGTAGGAGACGGCGAGACCCCAACCAAGCTGCAGCAGTTCGTGGGGTCTGCAGAGCTTACGTTGGCAAGTGGAGTGTTTGGAGCCCTCAGGAAGCACTAGGAGCATCCATCAACAGAGGTACCCAGTCGGGGTGCCAGAAGATCCATTACATTGATGGCAAGCAATGGGATGGCGTCCTAGTGAGAGGAGAAGCAGCTCGGAGACACCGTTCGTGGATTTACAAAATTGAGGGCAACGCTTGTCCCTGAACAGCGCCCCTGACTAAAGCAGTATGGAACCAGTTTGTTCCTGAACAGCGTTCCACTATGAGGAGGAGGATGACCCAGACTGGAGGGATGCAGTCCGGAAAGATGTCTAGCACGAAGCCCTGGAAGACGTGTAGCGTCAGCGGGGCGAGAGTCTCACCAGTGAGGAGCAGTGGTTGCAGATGCGAGTGGCCCTGCGAATGCCCCTTCTGGGAGAGCAGCCCCTGGATGAGTGGGTAATAGAACTCTAGAGTCTGGTATGGAATGAGCTTTGGCTAGACGACGCCTACCAGGCACTCTGGTGGTACTTGATTCGGCACTCCCCTTAGAAGGCTGAGCACGACAGACCCGAGGGTGAGGATTACGATGGCCCTGGCCTGCTGTTTGAGGCCTTCACAGAACCAGAGTTCGGAGACGCTGGAGAGTCTCGGTTCTGGAAAATCTATGACTACAGGGAGCGCATGCATGATTGGGCTACAGCCAGAGTCGTGAGACAAGACCTGGCATCTCTAGTGACAATGGAGTGGGAGCTGGAGCAGGATTACTAATACTTCCTCAGCTCAATTCGGCCCCAATATACACTGCCGGAGAGCTGGGTGGCAGTCCCAGACCTACAACCCTACAGCTGGGAAGACCTGACTGAAGTATCCCCTGCTTCAGTACCAGCTGCAGAGGTTGGGGACCTCATAGACTGGTCCTGGGGGGAACCCCATATGGCAGGTGGAGATGGGACCAAGGTCTCTCCATTGGCCCTACAGGGATGCTGGGCGGTCGGGCCAGATCCCCAATGGCAGCCGGAGTTTCAGGGAGTAGGGACAGTCATTCCTGCTCCCCAGTGGCAGTACGTTTTGCCGGGAGAGGAGAGAATTGTCTCCATTCCCCAGCAGCACTGTACCTTGCATGGAGAGGAGACAACTGGTCTCTCTCCCCAACCACAAGTGGACAGCACCCTTAACTCCGATGGTGCAGATGGGACCGCGGTCTACTGTGCACTGCCGCGATACCATCCAGCCCCAGTCACTATAATAGGGTTTTGTTGCCTCTTCTTAGGAAAAAAGAAGGCGTTACACTAGAAGTGGGCAGTGAAGATAGAGATGATGCAACTGAAAGGCTTCTCTGGCGCTACAAGGAGGAGGAGCAGAAGGAATGCTGTGATCCCTGTCTCCAAGGTACGATATCAGACTCAGAGGTGACTTAAACATCATCCAGCTATGACTGAGACGAGTAAGCCATCCAGTCCACAATCTCATTCTCTTTGTCCTCAATAATAATGTGTCAGCTATCAGAAGTGTGGAAGAACTGTTTTGGCCTGCTGCTACTATTACTGCTACTGGCATGACGGCTGGTGCTGCTACTGCTGTTTGCACTACTACAGCCAACCACATTCTGACTTTCAGATGATGAGGTGTTTGTCTTTTTTCCCCACTGTTCCATTTACCAGACAATTTATTTATTATAGGTTTCAGTACTAGCAAAATTGCAAGTGTTTTTTTTCTGTTATTTAATTCTACAAACACACTGCAGACAGGTGTTCACATTTTACAATGGTAATACAATGAGTGGAATCAAACTGATATATTAATGTAGTTATTGCAGCACAAAAAGTTTACTAAAACTGCCAAGGTGCCCTGTTGTAATACATTAAATAAAACTGGGCAGAAACCAAAAAACAAAAAAATATATAGTGGCAATTCTGGAGGAGCTGCCAAACCCCTGACACTGTGGCGTGTCTTCTATTGGGGGAGCAGCCCGACTGCATGTGGACCGCAGTAATCGACTAACCCCAGCAAAATATGCATACAATGGAGGATGTCGGCGCGGTCCACATGCACCACAAGAGCAAACTACACAGAATGTAGCAATCATATGAAACACAGAGAGAGAAAATGCACCAAACAGATATAACACTGACTATGCTGGCAAGACATGAATAAAGGTATTAAAAGCTGAGACTTTTGCCAATATATTCCAGTCATGGAGATATCGGAGCCCATCATGCATTTTTTTGTTTTTTGGTTTCTGCCTTGTTAGATTTGAGTGTGTTTGCCTTTACTTGGCATTCTAACACTCTTTTGCACCTGGTAACCTCCATCACATAGTCTGGTGTGGGTGTGGCTCGCGGCCTGGCTTCATTCACAGTGTACAACCGCAGTATTCATGCTGGGCACTTGTGGGGAGCTTGGCTGCGAGCTGAATTACATCACCTTCAGACCGTGTTCACACCACAGTTAGAGCAGCGGTTAGGACCTCTTGCCATGCTGAGAACCGTGACGTGGTGCATGATGGGCTCCGATATCTCCATGACTGGAATATATTGGCAAAAGTCTCAGCTTTTAATACCTTTATTCATGTCTTGCCAGCATAGTCAGTGTTATATCTGTTTGGTGCATTTTCTCTCTCTGTGTTTCATATGATTGCTACATTCTGTGTAGTTTGCTCTTGTGGTGCATGTGGACCGCGCCGACATCCTCCATTGTATGCATATTTTGCTGGGGTTAGTCGATTACTGCGGTCCACATGCGGTCGGGCTGCTCCCCCAATAGAAGACACGCCACAGTGTCAGGGGTTTGGCAGCTCCTCCAGAATTGCCACTATATATTTTTTTGTTTTTTGGTTTCTGCCTTGTTAGATTTGAGGGCGTTTGCCTTTACTTGGCATTCTAACACTCTTTTGCACCTGGTAACCTCCATCACATGGTCTGGTGTGGGTGTGGCTCGCGGCCTGGCTTCATTCACAGTGTACAACCGCAGTATTCATGCTGGGCACTTGTGGGGAGCTTGGCTGCGAGCTGAATTACATCACCTTCAGACCGTGTTCACACCACAGTTAGAGCAGCGGTTAGGACCCCTTGCCATGCTGAGAACCGTGACGTGGTGCATGATGGGCTCCGATATCTCCATGACTGGAATATATTGGCAAAAGTCTCAGCTTTTAATACCTTTATTCATGTCTTGCCAGCATAGTCAGTGTTATATCTGTTTGGTGCATTTTCTCTCTCTGTGTTTCATTAAACAAAACTGGTCGATAACTTATTTCCTACCACTGCATGACTATATAAGTAGGGTTTTAAAGATTGCATCTCCTCCAGACAGCAGACACCAGTATACAATGTCTCTGATAATAAATAATGCTGATTGCAGACATTTAACCCCTCCAATGCCACAGTCAATTGTGACCATCCCATCAGAGGCATCTTTCCCTGGCTATGCTAAAGGACTTCCCCGGTATTGGGGAATCTTTTCCTTCTCTGTAATAGCCTTGGTCTCTCTAAAGAATCCAAGACTATTACAGCTGTAGTTCAGGTGGCAGGGCTCCATAGGAAAATAGCGAATCTCCAATACACTGCAATGATATTGGGCCTTACTAACAATTAGTGATGAGCGGGAGGTGCCATATTCGAAATCGAATATATGTAATTTTTCTAGTTATCGCGATTTAATATGCGATTTAAATAATCGCGTATTGCGATTGTAACTTAAGGCTACTTTCCTATTGGTTTGATATCTAGAATTAGCAAATATGACGAATGTATTCGTCATATTCCTCAAAACGAAGATAACGAAGTATTCTCCATTTTCGTTTTAGCTCCATATTCGTCAACTTTGCTAATTCTAGCAATCAAATAGAAAAGTTGACTATAGAGACAGCTGTGTTTAATTCGCTATGCGATTATATTACTTTGCTTTTTTTTATAAATAGAATAATTATAATAATTATCAGGTATTATAATTATTCTATTTATAAAAAAAAGTTAAGTAATATTCAAGTTATATTAATCGCATTGCGATTACAACTTGGCACTGCTATATTCCATAGTAGGCTAGAATTAACGAATATGGATGGAATATAGCAGTGCTAAGTTGAAATCGCAATTTGATTATTATAACTTGAATTAATCGAATTGAGATTTCAACTTAGCACTGCTATATTCCATATTCGTTAATTTCGTTAATTCTAGCAAGCAGACCCATTAGAAACATAACTCTAAGTTGAAATCGCAATGCGATTATTTGAACTTAAATTACTCGCATTGCTCTTTTAACTTACAGCTGTCCAGATTTAACATAAGCAACCAATAAAGATAATCCTGCTCTATTTTCTTATTTTTTAATTCTAACAATCAATTGTTCACATTAGTCAACTTTCCAATTGGTCCCCCACTATAAGTTGTAATCGCATTCGAATGGAACATGATTAGAGCTATTAGTCTGATTTACTATTGGTTGGCTCAATAGAATTAAGTTTCATTCGTACTCGAATACAACTTAGAGCAAGGTACCAATATGAAATTTGCCTGCCTATACAGTCTAGTAGTCTACTATGTTTGGTTTGTTATCACGATAATACGTCATTTAAATAATCATGTTTGTGCGTCTGTACGTGCGTGTGTCTGTACGTGCGTGCCTGTCTTTGGATCGCAAGGGGAGTGGAGAGAGACCGATTAGAGACAGAGATTTTGAAAAGTTTATTCGAAAATGGCAAAAAGCAATTTCAATCAAGAAGAGCTGGAAGCTTTGATCACTGTAAGTAATTCTACCTAGCAAGTATGTCACTGTTAAAGGGGCGGCCAATGTTCTAGTCACTCTTAAAGGGGAGGCCACTGTTCTAGTCACTGTTAAAAGGGAGGCCACTGTTCTAGTCAATCTTAAAGGGGAGGCCACTGTTCTAGTCAATCTTAAAGGGGAGGCCACTGTTCTAGTCAGTGTTAAAGGGTAGGCCACAGTTCTAGTCACTGTTAAAGGGACGGCCACTTTTCAAGTCACTCTTGAAGGGGCAGCCACTGTTTTAGTCACTGTTAAAGGGGTGGCCACTGTTCCAGTCACTGTTAAAGGGGCGGCCACTGTTCTAGTCACTGTTAAAGGGACGGCCACAGTTCTAGTCTCTGTTAAAGGGGAGGCCGTTGTCAAAGTCACTGTTAAAGGGGAAGCCACTGTTCAAGTCACTCTTAAAGGAGCGGCCTCTGTTCAAGTCACTATTAAAGGGAAGGCCACTGTTCTAGTCACTCTTAAAGAGGCGACCACTGTTCAAGTCACGGTTAAAGGGGAGGCCATTGTCAAAGTCACTCTTAAAGGGGATGCCACTGTTCAAGTCACTCTTAAAGGGGCAGCCACTGTTCAAGTCACTGTTAAAGGGGAGGCCACTGTTCAAGTCACTGTTAAAGGGGCAGCCACTGTTTAAGTCACTGTTAAAGGGGAGGCCACTGTTCAAGTCATTCTTAAAGGGGCAGCCACTGTTCAAGTCACTGTTAAAGGGGAGGCCACTGTTCAAGTCACTCTTAACCGCCTCCGGACCACCTAAGGCAGGATCGCGGTCCGGAGGCGGCAGTCTGAGGCACAGTCACGCATATATGCGTCATCTCGCGAGACGCGAGATGTTGCGCTCAGCCGGCCCGCACATGCGCATCGCGGGCCGGCAAAAGTTAGAAGGGGGTCACGTCATCAGCTTGCCAGCCAATGATCGTGGCTGGCAAACTGATGATTTAAAAAAAAACTAATCAGAAGCCAGTTAACACATTATATTTATAAATATAATGTGTTAAATGGCTGCTGTGCTCCTCTGCTGGTCCTTTTCGTCGGTTGGTCTCAGCAGAGGAGCACAGTTCACAGTGAGTACACACCAACAGCACACCTAGCCCCAGATCACCCCCCATCACCCCAATTAACCCCTTGATCGCCCCTATCAATCACCTAGTGAAAGGGGAAAAAGTGATCTGTGTAAACTGTCACTTTTTTTTCCCACTGGTATTGACTGTTAGGTTTTAGGATAGCTTAGGCCCCTTGGTTAGGTAGTTAGCAATCGGTTAGCGCCCAGCCCACCGCACTGTAGTCACTGATTCGCTGATTAGCGTATTGCTAATCAGTATTTGTACTTTTATAGTATCTGTAAGTGATCAAAACTGATCACAGTCAGATCTATAATAGTATTAGTGTCACCTTAGCTTGCCCTCCTCTCAAAACGCAGTGTTTGCCCGATCAGGCCTGATCGGTTGCCCACACGTGTGTTCACCCACGCCCGCCCCACCGCAGTGACAAAAAAAAAAAAATTTTTGATCAGTGCACAATCACTTTACAAGCGCTGCGGCGATAAAAAAATCTGTTTTGATATTTTTTATCAATCGCAGCGGCCTCCCATTTGTAAGACAGGCTTGCTTTTTTTCTTGAATAGTCTCAGGAAATACCCCCTAAATTTAGTAGTCCAAATGTCAAACAAGGGGTATTCTTCTGAAGAGGCCTACAGGATTCTGACAGTCGGATGAGGAATGGAAACCCTCATCTGACGAATCTAGCGGGTCAGAATATGAACCTGTAGAAAGCAGTGGCAGTCTGACCCAAAGTTCGGACGAGGAGGTTGAGGTCCCTGATACCACCAGGCGTACCCGGCCCCGTCTTGCTAGACCACAGGATGCGCAGGATCCGCTTCAAAGGCAGCAGAGTGGGGCTGGCGCTGTCGGATTACGTGGTGAGGCATACACCAGCAGCGCAGCCCTCCCTGGACCTAGTACCAGCACTGCCGTACAACATGGTGAAGTGCCGAGCACCAGAAGGGCAGTTGAAGCTGGTACGGTGGCATGTGCAATAGTTAACCCGTCGCAGCCAGACAGGCCCGTAGACCCCCTAGAGTCCCTGAGGTGCTGGCAAACCCTGATTGGCAGTCCCCAACTTCAGCTGCACCATTAGTTCCCCCTTTCACCACCCAGTCTGGAGTTTGGGTTGAGACAGCTCAGATCGGTTCGGCCCTGGGATTATTTGAGCTTTTCTTGACTGCGGAGCTCTTGGACATAGTCGTGGCAGAAACAAATCGGTATGCCACTCAATTTATATCCGCCAACCCGGGAAGCTTTTATGCCCAGCCTTTCCGGTGGAAACCCATCCAAGTTTCCAAATTAAAAAAAATTCTGGGCCTTCTCCTCAACATGGGTCTAACCAAAAAGCATGAATTGCGGTCATATTGGTCCACGAACCCAATTCATCACATGCCCATGTTCTCTGCTGCCATGTCCAGGGCACGATTTGAGGCCATCCTGCGTTTCCTGCACTTTAGTGACAATAGCACCTCTCATCCCAGAGGTCACCCAGCTTTTGACCGACTCCACAAAATTCGGCCCCTCATAGACCACTTCAACCAGAAATTTGCAGATTTGTATACCCCTGAGCAAAACAGCGCCTTGGCTTCAAACAATACATCCCAAGCAAGCACGCCCGGTATGGGGTCAAATTGTATAAGCTCTGTGAAAGGGCCACAGGCTATACCCACAAATTTCTGATCTATGAGGGTAAAGATCAGACCCTTGAGCCGGTCGGTTGCCCTGACTACCTGGGGAGCAGTGGGAAGACAGTCTGGGACTTGGTGTCACCCTTATTTGGCAAGGGGTACCATCTTTATGTGGTAGAAGACACATGGCGAGTTCATAAAATTTTTTAATTTTTGTCACAAGTTAGCGGAAAATGATGATTCTTTTTTTCCTTACAAAGTCTCATATTCCACTAACTTGTGACAAAAAAATAAAAACTTCCATGAACTCACTATGCCCATCATGAAATACCTTGGGGTGTCTTCTTTCAAAAATGGGGTCACTTGTGGGGTAGTTATGAGACCTTGTAAGGAAAAAAAAAAAAAGAAAACAAATCATAATTTTCCGCTAACTTGTGACAAAAAATAAAAAGTTCTATGAACTCACTATGCCCATCAGCGAATTCCTTAGGGTGTCTACTTTCCATTATAGGGTCATTTGTGGGGTTTTTCCACTGTCTGGGCATTGTAGAACCTCAGGAAACATGACAGGTGCTCAGAAAGTCAAAGCTGCTTTAAAAAGCGGAAATTCACATTTTTGTACCATAGTTTGCAAACGCTATAACTTTTACCTAAACCATATTTTTTTTACCCAAATTTTTTTTTTTATCAAAGACATGGAGAACAATACATTTAGCGAAAAATTTATATATGAATGTCGTTTTTTAAAAAAAAAATTACAACTCAAAGTGAAAAATGTCATTTTTTTGCAAAAATTTCATTAAATTTAGATTAATAACAAAAAAAGTAAAAATGTCAGCAGCAATAAAATACCACCAAATGAAAGCTCTATTAGTGAGAATAAAAGAAGGCAAAATTCATTTGGGTGGTAAGTTGCATGAACGAGCAATAAACGGTGAAAGTAGTGTAGTGCAAAATTGTAAAAAGTGTTTAGGCTAGGGGGGCTGAGGTGGTTAAAGGGGCGGCCACTGTTCAAGTCACTGTTAAAGGGGAGGCCACTGTTCTAGTCACTCTTAAAGGGCGGCCACTGTTTAAGTCACTGTTAAAGAGGAGGCCATTGTTCAAGTCACTCTTAAAGGGACGGCCACTGTTCAAGTCACTGTTAAAGGGGAAGCCACTGTTCAAGTCACTCTTAAAGGGGCGGCCACTGTTTAAGTCACTCTTAAAGGGGCTGCCACTGTTCTAGTCACTGTTAATGGGGCGGCCACTGTTCTAGTCACTGATAAAGGGGCGGCCACAGTTCTAGTCGCTGTTAAAGGGGAGGCCATTGTCAAAGTCACTCTTAAAGGGGAGGCCACTGTTCAAGTCACTCTTAAAGGGGCGGCCACTGTTCAAGTCACTGTTAAAGGGGCAGACACTGTCAAAGTCACTGTTAAAGGGGCGGCCACTGTGGAGTTTAGTTCTTATATTTGCCTTGAAGATAAATGTTTTTATTTTTATTTTACTTTCATATAGTTCCATAGGGAACTATATAAATATCTACTCTTTTAACGTTTTGATATAAAATTTTATTTTTTAAGGTTGACATGACTATAATTACTAATAATTGTATTTTACAACTTTGGGATTACATCCTTTTGCAGACTATGTTGGAGAAGGGATACGATGATATAAAATGCAGTTTAGAGAAACAGGCTATAGTGCTGAGAGAAGCACGCCGGCTGTGGCGGTGCATTCCAAAAATGCTATGTTAAAGAAATCGTCGGACCTTAAACGGCATCGGATGCACCGCATCAAAGAGGTCAGAGACAAAAATTGTCCACGTACGATGCTTACATTAATTTTCTATCACCCACCTATTGCTATTTATGTGTTCAGTTATGCAAATAAGTATTTGTATCCCTTTACAACTGATTACTTAGTTCAGTGCTATTGAACCGATGAAACGGGTGCTAGAGGCGGCACTCAAAGCCCTCTCTGTGGGCCGATTATCCTTGAAAAGGTCTAAGGCGTACTAATTGGCTTTAGACATTTCTTACCATACAGCTTCGCAGGCACACTATTAACAGCACAGTCAGCATATTGAATGTAGGCAGGCTATTACAGCAAAATGATAATTGTGTGGAACACAGACTACAGGTACAATGGTAACGTTGGAAATTTGCAATAAATAATTTAGTTGATTTTCTCTTCTGCCTAAAATTTCTCCAGCACGGATTTAATAAATGCTGGGACACGTAGCTGATTATCCCTTTGTAATATATGTACATACACTCACAGCGAGATACAGATATATGATGTAAACCCTTATCCAATGTCAAAACAGTTGACTTGGTCCACCTCATTTCAAGAACCCTGCAACAGTACCTTTCGAACCAATACCCCCCGGTACCTCATCCTAGCTATTAACGTACTCAACTGTAAACCATCTGAAAGACCTTATTCATAATTTCATCTAACACCAAATCATGTGAAATCAAACATAGGGGTAATCATTATCCCATCCAGATCCCACCATAGATTAATTTGTGTACCGCTACTGTTTTTTTTTTTTTTTTTGCTTTGCTTGTTTATCTTGGTATTTTTGAAAAATTTGGAAATTACAGGGGTGCCTCTTCCTAAAGTAAGAGCTAAGCGCTCTAAAAAGAAGGTGGTGGTCGAAGAGGAGATGATGGCGGATGAGGAGGATGAGGAGCAGGCAGGACCATCAGGGCATCAGGCCCATAGCCCACCTGAGGCAGATGAGGTGACGGTCCAGGAGGATGATGAGGAGGAAGAAGACGAGGTGGTGACCACCCACGCCAGGAGGGTAAATATATTCTGTTGATGTTTTAATTTAAAAAATGTCCCCACACACATACAGGTGTCAGTTTAGTCTTTACTACAGGCAGATTTTATTCAAGAAAGCAATTATAAACAAGTTCAAGTTCAAACTCTAATTGTTATTCAGACTCCAAATATTACATTACCTAAAGTCCCACACCTTGCGTTCACTCCAAGCAGTGTAACAAAAAGATTAGTATATCACCACTCTTTAGGGTCTGTTAAAGACCATCCTCATTTCTCTGCAGGTTCAGTTTTCACATCTCCTGTCCACACTTGAAAAGAACAGCATTTTTAATCCAAACTTTATTAAAAAGGCTTGATGGAGTACAGGAGTGACCTGTGCCATTATATCTGTCTGAGCACTCAGTCCAAAAACACAGACCCTAATTAAATCCACGTAAAAAGTTTTTTTTTACAGCTAGCTGATGTTCCTGGTGTACTGATTTCCGTAAAGTATCTCAATGAGGCATACTATTTAATTAAGATGTAACAAGCATCCAATATATTAAAAATTTCTTAGACTAAAAAATAAAGTGCACAAAACCATATTAATATTTATCTAAAAAATTGTGTAAAAACGATGAAACTGTCAACAACTGTCAACAAAAAACACACAACAGTAATATAAAACATGAACACTATAAAGTAATTAATCTACATAAAAAGCATTAACTTAACTACTAAGTCCATAACTCTAAAGTCTAAAGAACTATTATTAATCCTAACTAAACCAATATATAATGGATTAACATAGTAACATAGTACATAAGGCCAAAAAAAGACATTTGTCGATCCAGTTCGGCCTGTTAACCTGCAAGTTGATCCAGAGGAAGGCAAAAAAAAAAACTGTTAGGTAAAAGCCAATTTTCCCCACTTTAGCAGAATAAAAAATTCCTTCCCGACTCTAATCAGGCAATCAGAATAACTCCCTGGATCAACGACCCCTCTCTAGTAGCTATAGCCTGTAATATTATTACACTCCAGAAATACATCCAGGCCCCTCTTGAACTCCTTTATTGTACTCACCATCACTACCTCCTCAGGCAGAGAGTTCCATAGTCTCACTGCTCTTACCGTAAAGAATCCTCTTCTATGTTTGTGTACAAACCTTCTTTCCTCCAGACGCAGAGGATGTCCCCTTGTCACAGTCCTGGGGTTAAATAGATTATGGGATAGATCTCTGTACTGACCCCTGATATATTTATACATATTAATTAGATTTCCCCTCAGTCATCTTTTTTCTAAAGTGAATAACCCTAATTTTGACAATCTTTCAGGGTATTGTAGTTGCCCCATTCCAGTTATTACTTTAGTTGCCCTCCTCTGAAACCCTCTCCAGCTCTGCTATGTCTGCCTTGTTCACAGGAGCTCAGAACTGTACACAGTACTACATGTGTGGTCTGAGTAGCGATTTGTAAAGTGGTAGGACTATGTTCTCATCACCGGCATCTATGGCCCTTTTGATGCAACTCATTATCTTATTGGCTTTGGCAGCAGCTGCCTGACACTGGTTTTTGCAGCTTAGTTTGCTGTTTATTAAAATTCCTACATCCTTTTTCATGTCATTTTTACCAAGTGTTTTACCATTTAGTATGTACGGGTGACTTGCATTATTCCTTCCCATGTGCATAACTTTGCATTTGTGAGTGTTAAACCTCATTTGCCACTTATCTGCCCAAGCCTCCAATCTATCCAGATCCCTCTGTAGCAGTATATTATCTTCTGTAGTATCTATATATATATAATATATATATATATATATATATATATATAGATATATACTGTATAATGTCCTATTAATTGTTAATTACTTTACAAAGTTTATTGTCATCTGCAAAAATTGATACTTTACTATGCAATCTTTCTACAAGATCATTAATAAATATATTGAAGAGAATAGGGCCCAATACTGACCCCTTAGGTACCCCACCAGTGACAGTGACCCAATCTGAGTGTGTACCATTAATAACCACCCTCTGTTTTCTATCACTGAGCCAGTTACTTACCCACTTACAGACGTTTTCTCACAGTCCGAGCATTCTCATTTTATATACTAACCTTTTATGTGGTACAGTGTCAAATGCTTTGGAGAAGTCCAGATATACGACATCCATTGATTCGCCGCTGTCAAGTCTAGAACTTACCTCCTCATAAAAACTGATTAAATTAGTTTGGCATGACCGATCCCTCATGAAGCCATGCTGATATGGCATTATTTGCTTATTTCCGTTGAGATGCTCTAAGAAAGCATCTCTTAGAAAACCTTCAAACAGTTTACCCACAACAGATGTTAAACTTACCGGCCTATAGTTTCCAGGCTCTGTTTTTGGACCGTTTTTGAATATTGGCACCACATTTGCCATGCGCCAATCCTGTCAGTATAGAGTCCGCAAATATCAGAAATAAGGGTCTGGCTATGACATTACTTAATTCCCTTAGAATACGGGGGTGTATGCCATCCAGTCCTGGCGATTTGTCTATTTTAATCTTTTTAAGTCGCTGATGTTCTTCCTCCTGGGTCAGACAGGAATTCAATTCACTATGCGATTATATTACTTTGCTTTTTTTAAATAAATAGAATAATTATAATACTTGATAATTATTATAATTAGTCTATTTATAAAAAAAAAGTAATATAATCGCATAGCAATTAAACACAGCTGGCTCTAGAATCAACTTTCCTATTTAATTGCTAGAATTAACGAAGTTGACGAATATGGAGCTAAAACGAAAATGGAGAATACTTTTCGCTGCCCCACATTTAGCTTCCACTTTTCCTTTTGCAGCCTTTGTTTCTAAGGCTGTTTATTTGCGCACTACCAGGATTCTTCACTCATTTGGGTGTCTTATTAACACACATACACCACACCTATATGACTCCTAGCCTGACCAAATAGAAATGCCAGTTTTCCTGTACCTGTGCATTTCCATAAAAACATCACTACAGGGTCCAACAAGAGTGTCTGACCTCCACCACAACTGTGTCCAGACCACAACTCCTGCCATCAGCTATGCAGCTATGGATGGTTCTAAAATGTCATCACTAGGCCTAATTTCCACTGGAAGAAGAGGCACCACATTACCAATTATATACAGCTTAGCAAAATATCATAGACTAGAGCGTACAAAATAAATTCACATGGTAAATATAAACACTTATAGAAGCCAATAGATCTAGGTTTGGCATTGGACGTGAAACATTTACATTTTACATATTCTGACTGCTGTGTACTAACTGATTTCTTGTTATTAAATGTTATGCATGCTCAAGTGTAATTGCTTTGTTCACGTTACATTGATTTTACATACTAAAGCTTATCATTATAATATTAAAGTTGAACTCTTGCACAGCATGACAAAATAAAGAGTCTATCCAATTACACAAAATAATTAATTGATTCATAAATAGAGCTGAAGTGATAGAAGCACTGTATTCTTGATACTGGGTTTACTAATTTCAGGAATATTAAAGGTTATTTCCAAAAATGCAGAAAAGTGCACATTTTGCATAAATAGCAATTTCTAATGTCTAAATATGTATACAAGAAAATACAACTTACAAATGAAAAAATGGAGGTAGAGGGTTTTTTATAATTATTCATCAGGTTGAGAGTTGTAGTCACCTTTCAAATCCAACACTTGACCTCAGTAGCTAATTAATTGACATACAGTAAATTTGCGTTGTCAACATGACATCTCCAGAATGGTAGCGATTAACTACAGTGGTTTCATGTCAAGATAAAGCTTGGGCATAACTCCTTTGTTAATTTATACAATATTTAACTGATCAAAATTATACAGGAAATACCCTATAACCTTGATGCACTATAATGTATATAAAGGTCATAGAATACCTTTATTTAAATAGGTGATTTCATCTTAGCGATGGCATATTCCTAGCATATGCCATCCAAGTCCAGTAGGTGTTAGTCCCACACCTGGGGCTAACTTCTATATCTAGAATGGGGAAGCTGAAGTGAAGAAAAGCACATCAAGCAAGCTCGGCCACCCTCTACTCACCTTTATGGAATGAAAGTAGACAAGCACAATCTTGGGGGACCGGTTCTGGATTCCTAAATACATTAGCAGAAATTATTAGTATAAAATTGTGGTCTTTAAGTGCTAGTTATCCAGATGTGTTCAGGAAGTTGTAGTTATACAGCAGTTGAAGAGTCACAGGTTGGTAACCACTGGCAAAGAATTTACCCAATATTTTTTTAACTAAGAACATACCACAAATCTCTTGTGCCTATATGATTTTACTAAGAAAAGCGGTTTTCTGACATATTTTTACTGATAACCTATCCTCTGAATAGGACATCAATATCTGATTGGTGAGGGTCTGACAA
Organism: Bufo gargarizans; assembly: GCF_014858855.1. NCBI lineage: Eukaryota > Metazoa > Chordata > Amphibia > Anura > Bufonidae > Bufo > Bufo gargarizans. The sequence goes on along the minus strand of NC_058080.1, from coordinate 178,516,548 downwards.
ACTGATGATCATCTTTTTGAATAGGCACTGGTGCTTACATTAGCGCAGTGGCCTTCTTGCAGATTTTCCTAGACCATGTGACATCAAGTTCATTGTCACATGGTCTAGGCGCAGTTCAGTCCTATTGAAGTGAATGGGCTGAGCTGCGATACAAAGCACAGCCGGTATCCAATGGACGCCGCTGTGCTTGGTGAGCAGGGAAAAGGCCACAATGCTAATGCGAGCTTCGGTGCTTTCTCAAACAGCTGATCAATTAAATGATATCCAGAGGATAGGTCATCAGTAAAAATATCTAGGAAAACCCTTTTAATTTTAACATGCAAATTTAAAATGCAAAGTTATTTGTAACAAGCAGATTCAAAGTTCACAACATGATAGTATATGTTACATTTGGAAAATACAACACAGAGCTTGCATATAGTGATATTTTCCCATCAAACATTACAAAACCTTTTATGGAGGCTCTGAAGTGAGCCTTGGAGGCAGATGTTAACATATCCTAATGCATAAGTAGAGGAATCTTTTAGGGTGGAACTGTAGCTGGCCAGTTAAGACCTGTCCTAGGTTGCTCATATAGCTGTCATGGAACCATGAACCAGACGTACAACAAGAGATGAGTGGAAATAAGAAGGCTTTATTGAAAATAAAGCTGTAAGGCAAAAGTCCAAACGGATGGCTGAACCGAAGCAGGGTCTTGCGAAACCAGGGATCAGGAACCAGAAGGGTAGTCAGACGAAGCCAGGATCAGGAACCAGCAGGGTAGACAGACGAAGCCAGGATCAGGAATCAGCAGGGTAGTCAGACGAAGCCAGGATCAGGAATCAGCAGGGTAGTCAGACGAAGCCAGGATCAGGAACCAGAAGCAGCAGCAGTCTTAGAAGCATGTGAGCACAGGAGGACCAAGCAAGGAACTGAAGCCACAGACCTCCTATATATATGAGCTAGGCATCCAGCTCCTCCCAGTGGGAAGGAGGAGCCGCAGGGTGGGAGGCTACAAGAAACCCAGAAACCAAGATGGCCGCCAGCACATGTCAAACGAAGGAGAACAGCAAGGAGGTAAGACCATGACAGTACCTCCCCCTCAAGGACCCCTCCTCCGCGGAGTAAGGAACGGTTTCTGAGGGAAGCGTGCGTGGAAGGCTCGGAGCAAGGCAGGAGCATGGACATCTGCGGAGGGAACCCAGGAACGCTCCTCTGGACCATAACCACGCCAATGGACCAAAAACTGCACCCGGCCGCGGACCAGGCGTGAGTCCAGGATATTGCTCACCTCATACTCCTCACGATTGCCCACTTGGACCGGACGAGGCCGAGGAATCGAGGAAGTGAAACGATTACACACCAGTGGCTTCAACAGGGAGACATGAAACACGTTGGAGATCCGCATGCCAGGAGGAAGCGCAAGGGCATAGGCTACCGGGTTTACCCTGCGAAGCACTCGGAAGGGACCAACAAAGCGAGGCGCCAGCTTGGGAGTGGGCACTCGAAGGTTGAGGTTGCGGGTGGACAACCATACGCGGTCTCCGACCTGGTAGGAAGGAGCGGGCGCTCGTCTGCGATCAGCCTGGAGTCTCTGGCGCTGCGCAGAGACCTCAAGGGACCTCTGGATCTGTACCCAAGAAGCACGTAGGACGGAAAGGTGATCCTCCACAGCCGGAATATCCTGGGGAGAGAATACCTCCGGTAACACGGCAGGTTGGAACCCATAATTGGCCATGAAGGGAGACGTCCCAGAGGAAGAGTTCACCGCCGTGTTCCTGGCAAACTCAGCCCAAGGCAGGAGGTCAACCCAATTGTCTTGGTGATCGGAGACATAGCAACGAAGGAATTGCTCCAAGGCCTGATTGGATCGTTCTGCGGCCCCATTGGACTGAGGGTGGTAGGCCGAGGAGAAAGAGAGATGAATCCCCAACTGGGAGCAAAAGGCGCGCCAGAACCTGGACACAAACTGACTCCCCCGATCCGACACAATCTCCTTGGGCAAACCGTGCAACCGGAAGACCTCCCTGGCAAAAATCGAGGCCAACTCTTGTGCAGAGGGTAACTTCTTGAGAGGAACACAGTGGCACATTTTGGAAAACCGATCCACTATCATGAGAATGACCGTATGGCCTCGGGATGCAGGGAGGTCCACAATGAAATCCATCCCCAGGTGTGACCATGGACGCTCCCCGGTGGCTATGGGTTGCAAAAGGCCCAACGGAAGGTGCCGAGGGGACTTACTCTGGGCACAAACGGAGCATGCCGCTACATATGCGGCGATGTCGGAACGTAGAGAAGGCCACCAGAACAGACGTGAAACAGCCCAGGACAGCTGATTCTTTCCAGGATGCCCCGCGGCCTTGGAGTTATGGTAGGTTCGCAACAACCGAGTGCGCAACTCCTCAGGCACAAAACACCTGCCGTTGGGTCTCCCAGAGGGAGCACCAGATTGAGCCGCCAAAATCTGCTCACCCAGGGGAGAGGTCAGGCTGGTGCGAATGGCGGCCAGGATCTGATTCGGAGGTATGACCGAAGTCGGAATCGACTCCTCCCCGGACAGCTCGGAGTACTGCCGTGATAAGGCATCCGCTCTGATGTTCTTGGAACCGGGTAGGTAGGAGACCACGTAATTAAAACGTGACAAGAACAGAGCCCATCTGGCCTGACGTGGTGTCAATCTCTTGGCCTCAGAGAGGTAGGTCAGATTCTTGTGGTCCGTCAGGATGAGAACCGGAACCACCGAGCCCTCGAGCAAGTGCCTCCATTCTTTAAGGGACTACACGATGGCCAATAACTCCCTGTCACCAATCTGGTAGTTGCACTCCGCGGAAGACAGTTTCCGGGAGTAAAACCCACAAGGAAGCAGAGGACCCTCTGGTGTTCTACGCTGAGACAGGAGGGCGCCTACTCCCGTCTCAGACGCGTCCACCTCGAGGACAAACGGCAACCCAGGGTTGGGATGCGACAGAATCGGAGCCGACACAAAGGCGGACTTTAGAGCCTCAAAAGCTCGGATGGCCTCGGGCGGCCAGACCTGGGGATTACTGCCCTTCCTGGTCAGATCCGTGAGAGGCTTGGCTAGCATGGAAAAGTCCCTGATGAACTTCCGATAATAATTGGCGAAGCCCAAAAAGCGCTGCAGGGCACGAAGACCACTGGGCTGGGGCCACTGTAAGACAGCCAAAACCTTCTCAGGATCCATGGAGAACCCCTCAGCGGAAATGATGTAACCTAAGAAGGTTACCTGGGATCGGTGAAATTCGCATTTCTCAAGCTTACCGAACAGCTTGTTCTCTCGTAACCGTTGCAACACTCGTCTGACATCCAGAATGTGGGCCTCCATGGATTCAGAATATACCAAGATGTCATCCAAATAGACCACCACACACTGCTGCAACAGGTCACGGAAAACATCGTTGATGAATTCCTGGAAGACTGCAGGCGCATTGCACAACCCAAAGGGCATAACCAAGGATTCATAATGACCGGTCCTGGTGTTAAACGCGGTCTTCCACTCATCGCCCGCCTTGATCCTTACCAGGTTATATGCCGCCCTCAGGTCGAGTTTGGTAAAGACCGTGGCCCCTTTGAGGCGATCGAACAGCTCGGAAATCAAGGGTATCGGGTAAGCGTTCTTGATCGTGATGCGATTGAGACCCCTGTAATCGATGCAAGGCCTCAACTCACCGCCCTTCTTTTTCACAAAGAAAAATCCAGCCCCTGCCGGGGACGAGGATTTGCGAATGTGTCCGCGTGAAAGCGCCTCCCTCACATACTCCTCCATGGTCTCATTCTCCGCTACCGACAGTGGATAGACTTTGCCACGAGGCGGAACGGCACCAGATTGTAACTCTATGGCACAATCGTATGGGCGGTGCGGAGGTAGGGCAACCGCACGCACCTTATCGAATACATCCCGGTACTCCTCGTATTCAGGAGGCAACAGAGAGTCAGAGGAAGTACACAGCAACTTGACAGGCCCATGGATGCAACTAGCCCCACACTGCGGTGACCACGAGAGGATCTCGGCCGATTTCCAATTGAAAGTCGGATTATGCTTCTGGAGCCAGGGGTACCCCAAGACCACCGAGTAGTGTGGAGACGAAATAACCTGGAGACAGACCGACTCTCTGTGAACGGCACCAATGGCCATCCCCACTGGAAGGGTCTCATGAGTCACGTGTGGCGGCAGAAGGGGTCTGCCGTCTATCGCCTCAAGAGCCAGTGGGGAACCTCGAGGCTGCAGAGGAATGGAATTGGCAGCAGCGAACACACTATCAATGAACAAACCACCAGCACCAGAGTCCACCAACGCCTGGGTCGTCACCGAGCCCCCGACCCAGGAGAGGACAACAGTAATCAGTGGTTTGTCAACACGGGAAACCGGGGACGAGGAGACTCCACCCAAGATCTGCCCCCGACAGGATCTCAGGTGCGAGCGTTTCCCGGACGGTTCGGGCATGCCAACCGAAAATGCCCACCGAGACCACAGTACATGCATCGGCCCTCGCGTCTCCGATGTACCCTCTCCCCCTCGGACAGGCGAGCAAACCCCAGCTGCATGGGTTCACCCCCAGACAAGTCATCCCCAGGAGGCGTGGGAGGAGAGGGAGGCACGGGTGGGACAGCAAACGTAGGCGCCAATCTGTTAGAAGGCCTCCGCAGGCTCTCCTTAAAGGAAGGTCTCTCCCTGAGTCTGGTGTCAATCAAAATCAGGAAAGAAATAAGAGACTCAAGCTCCACTGGTAGGTCCTTAGCTGCAACCTCATCCTTCAAGGCATCCGAGAGACCATGAGAGAAAGCAGCGACCAGAGCCTCATTATTCCAGCCCACCTCTGCTGCCAGGGTACGAAACTCAATGGCGTATTCAGCTACGGATCGTGAACCCTGTCTGATGGACATAAGGAGCTTCGCAGCAGAGGCAGCACGAGCCGGCACATCGAATACCTTCCGAAGAGAAGCAACAAAACCAGAAAACTCGGCAACCACCGGATTGTTGTTCTCCCATAAAGGGCTGGCCCAGGCCAAGGCCTTGTCCGAGAGCAGCGAGATTAAGAAGCCCACCTTTGATCTCTCAGTAGGAAAGGCATGTGGCAGCAACTCGAAGTAAATGCCCACCTGGTTAAGGAAACCTCGGCACTGAGTTGGCTCTCCCCCAAAGCGCTGTGGAAGGGGGGCAGAACCGGTCATACCCCGAAACACCGCAGGCGCAGCAACAGGTGTCGGGGTAGACTCTGGCGCAACAACCGGAGCGGCAGTAGGAGCGGGCCCAGGAGCGACAACCGACCCATCGGCAACGGAAGCTAAATGAGCCGTGCGTTCAAGCAGGGTTTGCAACGCCACAGCGAACCGACCCAACAGGTGATCCTGCTGATCAAGTCTGGCAACCAGCGTAGGTAGTGAGGATGGCCCTGTACCGTCAGAATTCATGGCTTGGTCCTAATGTCATGGAACCATGAACCAGACGTACAACAAGAGATAAGTGGAAATAAGAAGGCTTTATTGAAAATAAAGCTGTAAGGCAAAAGTCCAAACGGATGGCTGAACCGAAGCAGGGTCTTGCGAAACCAGGGATCAGGAACCAGAAGGGTAGTCAGACGAAGCCAGGATCAGGAACCAGCAGGGTAGACAGACGAAGCCAGGATCAGGAATCAGCAGGGTAGTCAGACGAAGCCAGGATCAGGAATCAGCAGGGTAGTCAGACGAAGCCAGGATCAGGAACCAGAAGCAGCAGCAGTCTTAGAAGCATGTGAGCACAGGAGGACCAAGCAAGGAACTGAAGCCACAGACCTCCTATATATATGAGCTAGGCATCCAGCTCCTCCCAGTGGGAAGGAGGAGCCGCAGGGTGGGAGGCTACAAGAAACCCAGAAACCAAGATGGCCGCCAGCACATGTCAAACGAAGGAGAACAGCAAGGAGGTAAGACCATGACAATAGCTCATATGTTATATAGCTAAACCTGCCAATAACCTTAATACAGTTCCTATGTTTGTGTGTTAAAGACAAAAGCAGAGTTATTTACAGTGACTTCATGTTTTGACTTTGTGTCTTAAAATTGTTATATATTGTGTTCACAGAAGCAGAAAAGATAATATGCCTTTAAGATTAATTATATAATGTAAGGTAAGCTCAATGACTGCAGAAACAACAGAAAGAATAGAGTTAAACTATTGTTGCTAGGCAGGAGTTTTGACTACTCACAGCCAGCCTCACACACAGCAAGAGTTTAGACCATTCATAGCCAGCCTTACACACAGCCTGTGTGGGAAATTCCCCTAGCCAGATCTGCTGGAATCATTATACACCAGAGGAGAAAAGCTGAACAGACATACACTCCACTAAGAGCTGTGTTGTATGGAAGAAGAGAGGCTAAAATAGGTATTTAAAACAGTTATATAATGATCCTACTGTTAATATAGTGATTAGAACTGTATACTGAACCAGCTATATGTGTGTTTACTTATAGCTCCACCAATTGCATACTACAAAGTTCACAATACAAATTCAAATTCCATATTTCAATCCAAATTGCATACAACCATACCAGATCATACTCAAACAATCTGCTAATAGTTATTGCTAACTGCATACTGCAAATTGCGACCAAGTGAACTATTAGTTAGACCTCAGATATACCTCTCAGAGAGATCATAAAGTGCTTAAATAACTTAAAGTGAGAGTACAGATATTGAAGAGAGAAATATATCCACCATTTTATTTTGAATGACAAGATTGAACAGTTGAACTACCATCTTATGCATACTGCCATTTTATGATACTTTATTCAGCACGTGTTTTGTACATAGACTATCTGTTGCAGAGGCGGCAGTGTTATATTTGAAGAAAAGTTGAAGTTAATAAAGAAGTCATTTCAAGCATTTGGTGTGCTATTTAAACCTACTGCTTCCATAGAACGGCGCTTGAGGAATTACAGGGTAATAAACAGTCTGGTTAGACTAAAAAGTCAGAGATATCAAAATTCTTCTAATGCACTTCTTAGTGCTGTGCCTGTCACAGTAAGGCTCCAACAAAACATAACAATAATAATACAGCCTAATTACTAGTGACAAACCATGTACATTATATGCAGTCAATACTTGTTCGGGGCTCCTTTTGCATGAATAACTGCATCAATGAAGTTTCACATTGAGAAGACCAACCTATGGCACTGCTGAGATGTTATGGAAGCCCAGATTGCATTGATAGCGGTCTTCAGCTCATCTGCGTTGTTGGGTCTGGTATCTATCCTCTTCATCTTGACAATACCCCAAAGATTCTCTATGGGTATTAGGTCAGGCGATTTTGCTGAGCCAATCAAGTGCAGTGATACCGTTGTTAATAAACCGGGTAGAGGTAGTTTTGACAGTGTGAGTAGGTGCCAAGTCCTGCTGGATAATTAAATCTACATAAAAAATTTCAGCTGAGGAAAGCTCTAACATTTCCCAGTAGGTGGCTGTGCTGAGTTGGGAGAAAGACTGTTGAATTACAACAGTTTGCATATATGCCTCCCACTTGTTAAGTAAAGAAAAAGAGGAAAAGTCCAGCTTGATTAAATGTTACCTTTATTTTTCAGTGCGGATTAAAAAACAGTTACACTCCAGTCACCATGTTTCAGATCAAAGACAATAGCGATCCTTCCTCATGACACACACATACTAAGGGGGAGGTTGCATATATAGTGCCTCCATCTAGAACAGGTGTACACACTAACTGCAGGCCCCTCCTTACAATTAAATTGACAGCACATGCTAAAAAGCATCGTGAGTAAAAACAAAGGAACACACATGGCTTATGGATCAAAAAATTCAGTAGTGTAGCATCAAGTCGTGTTTCCGGTTAAGTCCATTTGGCATGGTTGACCCCATTTTGAAGATCCAGAATGACTCACGGTTCAAAAGCTTCTTCTTGTAATTACCACCCCTAGATGATGAATTAGTGTGCGCATCACCCTCAAGAGACAAATCCAGAAAAGATATACAAGTGGCATGGAAATACAGGGGCCAGGGAAGAGGAGAATTTAGCTCCCATGGAAACTTCCGATAATTGTAGAAAAAAAACTATCATTGAACATAAAAAAATTATGTTTTAATAAAAAATGAACCACGTCGCACACGTAGCCCCGAAAAGAAGTAGAAAAATCTGAATACACAGCGAGAAACCAACTGAGAGCCATGATGGCCAAATCATGTGGAATGACGATGTAGAGGGAGGTCACGTCTGCAGAAATCCATGCAAAACGTGACTCCCATTTCAGGCTGTGAAAGGTCTATAGAACACTCTTTGTGTCCTGCAGAAAACCGGGTATCTCCTGCACCAAAGGCTGAAGCAGAGAGTCAACCCAGGCTGAAAGGTGTTCTGAAAATGAGCCAATGCCTGACACAATGGGACGCATTGAAGAAGAGAGTGGAAAATGGGGATCACTGGAAATTGGACAAAAATATAATCCCTCTGGCGTTGATTCAAATAGCCATTCTCCAAACCCCTCTCCAAGAGACATTGTATTTGTTGCTGAAAGAGGGGAGTGGGGTCACCGGGAAGCTCCTCATAAACCGAGCTGTCCTCTAACATTAATATATTTTGTGATTTATAGATGGCTTTATCCAAGATGACCACCGCTCCTCCCTTATCAGCCGATTTGATAGAAATGTCGGGCATTGACTCAAATTCGGACAGAGCCTGTCGCTCAGTGTGTGACAGATTGTTGAAAGCTGTTGCCCTGGGCGATTGCGTGTCCGTCTGTAAAGCAAATAGATCTCGTATAACCAATTTTTTCCCACTTGTTAAGGGGCCAAAAGTAATGGGACAATTGGCTTCTCAGCTGTTCCATGGCCAGGTATGTGTTATTCCCTCATTATCCCAATTACAATGAGCAGATAAAAGGTCCAGAGTTAATTTCAAGTGTGCTATTTGCATTTAGAATCTGTTGCTGTCAACTCTCAAGATGAAATCCAAAGAGCTGTCACTATCAGTGAAGCAAGACATCATTAGGCTGAAAAAAAATAAACAAACCCATCAGAGAGATAGCAAAAACATTAGGCATGGCCAAAACAACTTTTTGGAACATTCTTAAAAAGAAGGAATGCACCGGTGAGCTCAGCAATAGTTTTGAGCGTGAATATTCGAATAGGGTGAAAACTCAAATCCGATGGTATATTCTAACACAGAGGCGTTCCCATGGTGATGGGGACGCTTGAAGTTAGAGTACACTAACAGGCGCATACATACTGGCCCCGTGCTGCCTGGCGGCACCTGACCTCTGACAGGGCACTGTGATCCACACAATTAACTCCACAGGTGCCGCACCGTATATATAGCATACCTTTTTTTTCGCATAATGCGATTTTTTTATTACCGATTTTTCGCAATAAAACAAATATTTTGAATATGAATAGTCGCAAATATATGATTAATATTCTACCATATATTCGCGAAATATCGCGAATTCGAATATTGCCCCTGCCGCTCATCACTACTCAGCAACACCAAAATACCTGGAAGACCACGGAAAGCAACTGTGGTGGATGACCGAATAATTATTTCCCTGGTGAAGAAAACACCTTCACAACAGTTGGCCAGATCAAGAATACTCTCCAGGAGGTAGATGTATGTGTGTCAAAGTCAGCAATCAAGATAAGACTGAATACAGAGGGTTCACCACAAGATGTAGACCATTGGTGAGCCTCAAAACCAGGAAGGCCAGATTAGAGTTTGGCAAACAACATCTAAAAAAGCCTTCACAGTTCTGGAACAACATTCTATGGACAGATGAGACCAAGATCAACTTGTACCAGAGTGATGGGATGAGAAGAGTATGGAGAAGAAAAGGAACTGCTCATGATCCTAAGCATACCACCTCATCAGTGAAGCATGTAATGTCATAGCGTGGGCATGTATAGCTGCCAATGGAACTGGTTTTCTGGTATTTATTGATGACGTGACTGCTGACAAAAGCAGCAGGATAAATTCTGAAGTGTTTTGGGCAATATTATCTGCTCAGATTCAGCCAAATGCTTCACAGTGCAGATGAACAATGACCCAAAGCATACTGCAAAAGCAACCAAATAGTTTTTTAAGGAAAAGAAGTGGAATATTATGCAATGGCCAAGTCAATCACCTGATTTGCAGCCAGGTGGGGTCAAATACCAGACTGGTTGAAGGTCCTGGGTTTTGGCAGCACCTGGCTGTCCTTAAATAGGCAGCTGGGCTCAGCAGCCGGGTCTCTGTGTTGGGATCTGAGGCTTGGTGCCAGGTTGGATGGCTGAGACCCATGTGCCAAGGAAACAGGCCCCCTAAAGCCTGCCGTGGACTGCTGGAGGCATAACTGACATCAAGGTGACTTGTCTTATATGAACTTTCCAACTTGTGTGAAGTAACACCAAGATGTACTTTCCATTGTGTGTGAAGTAAACACCAAGACTGCAAAGTAACGCATTGTTTTGTGCATTTGCCTCAGCTGTGAATAAACACTGAATTTTTGCGTTAAGAACTTGTCTTTTGCCTCTGTACTGAGTCGGCTTACCCTATCTATCAGAGCAAAACCTCATAATTGGTGGAGGATGCGGGCAAGCACAGTGAGGCAGTCATGATCGCTGAAGTATTGTTGTTTTATCATTTTTGCTTCGGGTACGGTTGTATGTCTTGCATTAAACCCTCTAAATTTCAACCCATGACCCTAAGCAAAATGGAGGCCATAATGAAGGCTCTCGTGGAGGCTAAACAGCAGCAGCAAGAAACCAACCTGCAACAACGGGAGGCTAAAAGGCAGCAGCAAGAAACAAACCAGCTGCTGTTACAACACGTGATGGCTATACAGACGGCAGTATCATCCCAAAGCGTCCATGATGTCTGGAAAGCGGTCCATGTGGCGATCCGCGAGATAACACCCTTAGATGACATCAAAACCTACCTGGTGATGTACGAGAAGGTGGCCACAAGGGATAAACCACCCCGAGACCACTCATTCCTGGCATCCCATTCTAAACGGGTGTATTTTGACTTGCCGGACGATCAAGCGGCCGACTACCAGAAAGTAAAGGGTGAGATTCTGGCAAGACTGGGGGTGAATGTGCTGGTCCGGGCCCAGAGGGTACATCAGTGGGGGTTTAACTCGGCTGAGCCCACGAGACCCCAGTATTATGACTTATTTCACCTCTTGCAAAAGCGGCTACAGCCTGATGTGCTGAGTCCCACGGCTATGCTGGATCGACTATTAGCTGATATGTTCTGGAGGGCTTTGCCACCCCCTCTCCAGCACTGGATTGGCCAGGTGTCTCCTGGCAATGACCTGGAGATGGTGGACCTGGTGGAACGCTATGAGGCTACTAAGAATCTACAGGGGGATCCTTACTGTGTGCAACAGGTACCCTGGAATCTCTAGACCACTTGTGCCAGGTGGAATTGGGAGACACTCAAGCGGAGGTGCTGCTGGACTCAGGGAGCCTGGTGACCCTAGTAAAGGCTACCCTAGTGCAGTCCACTGAGTCTAGTGGCTGTAAAGTCTGGGTGATGTGCATCCATGGAGACTTAAAAGACTACCCCACCACGCTGGTGTCTTTAACCACGGTAGCCGGCAGGTGGACCCACGAGGTGGCAGTCGCCACAAATCTACACTACGAACTCATAGTATGGAGAGACTTTCCAGGCTTCCTGGCCCTATGGCCGGTTGTGAGAGTTATTGATACCCGTGAGTCAAGAGCAAACCCAGGAGATTGGCCTTGTTCAGTAGGTAGGCCAGAACTCTGGGAACCTGAGGCCAAAGGTCCAGCAGTAGGGGTGACCGCCACTTCGGTGGAAGAGGGGGAGACAACCCCACTGAGTGTAATGGTGGGAGACGTGGAGAACATGCCACCGGGTCCTGAGTTGGCGCACCTCAATATCTCCAGGGAAAATTTTGATACAGCACCACACCTGGACTGAACCCTATCCCGATCCTGGGAGAATGTGGTAATAATCGATGGTGAACCACAACAACCTGGGGCCGAGTCGATGTTTGCCCATTTTGTGGTTCATCAAAATATGCTGTATCAGGTAAACCAGCTGCTGGATGAACATATTAAACAGTTGGTGGTGCCCCAGGCTAATTGCAAACTCGTGTTAGAGTTAGCTCACTACCATGTTCTCGGGGGTCATCTGGAAATTCAGAAAACAAAGGATCGGATATTACAATGGTTTTACTAGTCCAGTGCGTTTAAAGAGGTGGACAAGTTTTGCAAGTCTTGCCCGACCTGCCAAACTACTAGCCCCCAGCACCTTTTCCACAGTCCCTTAGTACCTCACCTGATCATCGAGGTACCGTTTGAGCGAATCGCTATGTACCTCATAGATCCAGTACCAAAATCCGCTAGAGGACACCAACACATCTTGGTCGTCCTAGGTTACGCCACTCGGTATCCGGAGGCGGTGCCACTGCGACATACACACAAACTTATAGCTAAAGAGTTAATGGAGATGTTTTCCTAAGTGGCGCTACCTAAAGAGGTTCTGACTGACCAGGGACCCCTTTTATGTCCAAGGTCATGAGGGAACTCTGTAAGTTGCTGCACATCAAACAGCTATGGACGTTCATTTATCATCTGCAAGCTGACGGCCTTGTAGAAAGGTTTAGCTAAACAAAAAAAAAAAAAAAACATGTTAAAAAGAGTGTTGTCTAACGATGGGAAGGACTGGGACCTCCTTCTGCCCTATCTCATGTTCGCCATGCAAAAGGTACCTCAGGCCTCTACTGGGTTCCCGCCCTTCAAATTGATAAATGGCAGACATCCTCAAGGCCCACTGAACATAGCCAAAGACGCGTGGGAGCAACAACCCACCTCTTATAAAAGTATTATTGAATACGTCACCAGATGCAGGATCACATGGAAAAGTGTTGCCTCTTGTAAGAGAGCAGATGGAGGCAGCTCAGCAAGCTCAAAGTCGGGTCTATAATTGACAGGCTTGGGTCCGGATCTTTAACCCGGGAGATTGGGTTTTGGTTCTGGTACCGACCATGGACAGAAAGTGCCTGACTAGGTGGCAGGGACCCATGAAGTAATTGAAAAAGTTGGAGAGGTTAACTACAAGGTACAAGGTACACCAGCCAGGGTGGCGAAAGCCAGAATAGGTGTACTATGTGAATTTACTCAAACCTTGGAAACATAGGGAGACCAGTACTGACGACAGCCCATGGCCGAGTTTTCTAGGGGAAAAGGTTCTGGCCCCTTGGTCTGATGCAAGGGAAGCAGTTGCCACAGTGAAGATTGCTGACAGCCTATCCTCTAAACAGACTCAGGAGGCCAGGGAGTTCATAAGCAGGAACACGGATATGTTCTCAGACCTTCCCGGATGCACTTCCACAATTCAGCATGACATTGTCACTGAGCCTCAGGCAAAAGTCTGGTTAAAACCATACCGGGTACCTGAGGCTGGAAGCGCAGATAATGCTGCATCTAAATGTCGTTGAGGAGTCTTAAAGTGAGTGTGCCAGTCCTATAGTCTTAATACCCAAACTGGACAGGACGTTATGGTTCTGTAACGATTTTCGAATACTTAAAGGGTTTCTACCACTTGCATATCACATATTTGGTGATCAGACACTAGCGATCCGCTAGTGTCTGATGTAGCTTACAAGCTAATTATTACCTTAATCCGTTCGGCCCATACCTCAAAAAAAGCACTTATATCTTTATGCAAATGAGCCTCTAGGTGCTATGCAGGCGTTTTTCCAGCACCTAGAGGCTCCGTCTACCTTGCAGTTTGCCGCCCATCGCCTCGCTCCAGCACGCCCATCTTCAACTCTATTCGATCCTCCCCCTGCTTCTGCCTTCCGAAATCTCGCGCCTGTGCCGTTCGTCGCGGCATTCGGCGCAGGCGCAGTCAATGTCTGACCGCTCCGTGCTGACATTTCCACTGCGCCTGCGCCGATGACATCGGCGCAGGCGCAGTGGAAATGTCTGAGCACGGAGCGGTCAGACATTGACTGCGCCTGCGCCGAATGCCTCCGAATGCCGCGACAAACGGCGCAGGCGCGGGATTTCTGAAGGCTGAAGCAGGGGGAGGATCGAATACGGTAAGAGATGGGCGTGCTGGAGCGAGGCGATGGGCGGCAAACTGCAAGGTAGACGGAGCCTCTAGGTGCTGGAAAAACGCCTGCATAGCACCTAGAGGCTCATTTGCATAAAGATATAAGTGCTTTTTTTGAGGTATGGGCCGAACGGATTAAGGTAATAATTAGCTTGTAAGCTACATCAGACACTAGCGGATCGCTAGTGTCTGATCACCAAATATGTGATATGCAAGTGGTAGAAACCCTTTAACGAGATTTCCAAATTCAATGTGTATCCCTAGTGATGAACAGCAGGAGCAATATTCAAATTTGTGATATTTCACAAATATTTTATAGAATTTTCATCATATATTCGCAAATTTTAAAATTCAAGATTATATTCTTGATTGTTAAAATCGACAATGTAATATTTGCGTAATGTGTGCAGAATACAGGCGTGCGTCATGCTACATTTTTCAAGATTGTATAAGTTTTCTGAGACCGGAGAAAATGGTTGGCACGGCAGAACATTAGAATAGCTGTATATGCAGATAGAGTTCTCCAATATATTTGCGCTTGCAAATCTTCGGCAATTAATGATGTGCATATTTTTTTGCAATACGTGCAACTGTCACGGCCTATGTATGCGTAGTGACATTTTCCTTCACTTGGTTGCCTGTGACTACGTTTGGTGTTGTTAGCATGTGGTGGCAGTGTCTCGGCCTTCTGGCTGATCCCCAGGACATGGTTGCCACGCATGCCGTTGCCCGCGGCAACAGGTGAAGTGTGTGTTTATGTGTGTACTTCCCCTTTTAAGTGGCCGTCTTCCCTTGCCTTGCGTTGGAAGGGTTAACTCCCTTCCTAGTGTGTGTGCACTGGGTGTGTCTGTGTGTGGGTGTGGCTAGATGGGCTAAAAAGCCTCAGTTAAGATCAGTATTATGAGGGGTACTTCAGCCATGGCTAGCTGGAGTCATCCTCCTGTGTTATACAATCTGCCAGTGGAGGCCACCCTTGTGGTCCTAGGTTCATGTATGGTGTTATGAAGATGTTTCTTTGGTCTCTTTATTTATTGCAGCTTATGGTTTCCTGGGTTCCCGTGTGATGTGTGCTGTGTCCTTTGTGTTGTTGTGGACATGGGTTCCAGGTTGTGTGTCTGTGGCAGGTAGGTGTGGTACCAGTTTCACTTACCTGCCATTGCCATATGTCTGTTTATGTTTCCCTTTTCTTTATATAGTGAGACTCCTAGCTTGGCTAGTGAGACTCCTGTTCGTCCGTATCTAGGAGGAACAGGTAGTCTTACCCCACTCCTAGTCCAGGGCCACCCTGAGGGCTAGCAGGAATATCAGGTTCCGGAGTATGAGCCCTCCTACCATCAGGGTTGGCTCATACGGCTAGGAGACAGGGTCAGAATTAGGGATTGATAGGAGGTGACCTGCTCCCTGATTCCTGTCCTGGCCTTGCATCGACCATCCATCTTCTGGCATAGCACGGCTGAGGGTTTTCCCCATCCTCAGCCGTGACAGCAGCTTGTGATATCACAGCACTATGTCTGTAGCATGTATGTATGGACAGCAGAACCTACACTATAGATCAATCTAACCTACACTGACTATCTCCCCCTAACTATCTGAAATATATATATATATATATATATATATATATATATACATACACACTCACCTAAAGAATTATTAGGAACACCTGTTCTATTTCTCATTAATGTGATCATCTAGTCAACCAATCACATGGCAGTTGCTTCAATGCATGTAGGGTTGTGGTCCTGTTCAAGACAATCTCCTGAACTCCAAACTGAATGCCAGAATGGGAAAGAAAGGTGATTTAAGCAATTTTGAGCATGGCATGGTTGTTGGTGCCAGACGGGCCGGTCTGAGTATTTCACAATCTGCTCAGTTACTGGGATTTTCATGCACAACCATTTCTAGGGTTTACAAAGAATGGTGTGAAAGGGGAAAAACATCCAGTATGTGGCAGTCCTGTGGGTGAAAATGCCTTGTTGATGCTAGAGGTCAGAGGAGAATGGGACGACTGATTCAAGCTGATAGAAGAGCAACGTTGACTGAAATAACCACTCGTTACAACCGAGGCATGCAGCAAAGCATTTTTGAAGCCACAACACACACAACCTTGATGGGCTACAACAGCAGAAGACCCCACCAGGTACCACTCATCTCCACTCCTCAAATAGGAAAAAGAGACTACAATTTGCACAAGTTCATCAAAATTGGACTGTTGAAGACTGGAAAAATGTTGCCTGGTCTGATGAGTCTCAATTTCTGTTCAGACATTCAAATGGTAGAGTCCGAATATGGCGTAAACAGAATCAGAACATGTATCCATCCTGCCTTGTTACCACTGTGCAGGCTGGTGGTGGTGGTGTAATGCTGTGGAGGATGTTTTCTGGGCACACTTTAGGCCCCTTAATTGGCCATCGTTTAAATGCCACGGGCTACCTGAGCATTGTTTCTGACCATGTCCATCCCTTCATGACCACCATGTACCCATCCTCAAGGACATTGCTGTAACTCCAATAAACTTTAGAAAATAGCTGCTGGGGAGGTTCTTATATAGTAAGGTATAGACAACGTTTCTATTGGTTGCTAGGGATGTTGCTAAGCTGTGACAAAGCCTTCTCATCGGCCCACAAGCTAGAAGAAGGGAGGGATGATTTACTATTCAAATATTTGCAATCAACACTAGTTAGGACAAGCCCGGTATTTTTCTGTTTTAGACCTCACCAAAGAATACTGGCAGGTACCCTTGATAGAGCCTGCCAAAGAGAAAACAGCCTTCATTACACCAGAGGGGCTAGCTGTACCAATATAAGGTGTTACCCTTTGGTCTGCATGGCGCCCCTGCCACTTTTCAACGACTTATGGACATTGTGCTTCGTCCACGTCATTGGTACTCTTCGGCTTACCTGGACGATATTGTCATCCACAGTACCGACTGGGAAAGTCGCCTACCCAAAGTGCAGGCGGTAGTGGACTCCCCTTGGAAGGCTGGACTAACTGCTAACCCAAAAAAATCTGCGATAGGTTTAGAGGAGACTAAATACCTGGGGTATGTCATTGGGCGTGGAGTCATCAAACCCCAAGTGAACGAAATAGAGGCGATACGGAATTGTCCCCGTCCTGTCACTACTAGGCAAGTAAAGTCGTTCTTGGGAATGGTGGGCTATTGCATGAGGTTTGTCCTCCACTTTGCTACGGTGGCGGTGCCATTGACAGAGCTCTTGAAGGGACCCAGGTCGGTGATGGTTCGCTTGGATGATCAGGTGGAAGGGGCTTTCTCTGCTTTGAAGTCGGCCCTGTGCGGGTTCCCGGTTTTGGTGACGCCCGACTTAAAAAGGAATTTATAGTAAAGACCGATGCCTCCAAAGTAGGCCTCAGTGTTTACACCAGCCAAGACTAGGTACAGTATAGTGGAGAGAGAGTGCCTGTCTATCCAGTGGGCACTCGAGTATCTTCGTTATTATTTGTTGGGGAGAAAATTCCGCCTGGTAACCAACCAATCCCCTCTCAAGTGGACGAGCCAGGCCAAAGACAGAAATACCCGGGTCACCAGATGGTTCCTTTCCCTACAGAACTTTAAATTTACAGTGGAACACAGGGCAGGCCGGTTACAGGAAAACTCGGATTCCCTGTCCTGAGTACATTGTCTGGCGAGTGTTCACCCCCTAAGGGTTGAACAAAGGGGGGTATGTGACACAGTGAGGGGAATGGTCTTGGAAAAGAGGTATTTTACTCCCAGTGTGTGCTGCTGGGATGATTAGCAGCCAGGTGGGGTCAAATACCAGACTGGATTTTAATGCTGGTCTGGGTTTTTGGCAGCACCTGACTGTCCTAGGCAGCTGGGCTCAGCATCAGGATCTCTGTGTTGGGATCTAAGGCTTGGTGCCAGGTTGGAGGGCTGAGACCCATGGGCCGAGGAAACAGGCCCCCTAAAGCCTGCCGTGGACTGCTGGAGGCAGAACTGACATCAAGGTGACTTTTTTTATATGAACTTTTCAATTTGTGTGAAGTAACACCAAGATATACTTTTCATTGTGTGAAGTAAACACCAAGATTGCAAAGTAACGCATTGTTTTGTGCATTTGCCTCAAGTGTGAATAAACACTGAACACCTTAATTTCTTAAAGTGATGATGGCCACTCGTTTTTCTTTACTTAGCTGCTTTTTTCTTGCCATAATACAAATTCTAACAGTCTATTCAGTAGGACTATCAGCTGTGTATCCACCTGACTTCTCCACAACGCAACTGATGATCCCAACCCCATTTATAAGGCAAGAAATGCCACTTATTAAAACTGACAGGGCACACCTGTGAAGTGAAAACCATTTCAGGTGACTACCTCTTGAAGCTCATCAAGAGAATGCAAAGAGTGTGCAAAGCAGTAATCAAAGCAAAAGGTGGCTACTTTGAAGAATCTAGAATATGACATATTTTCTGTTGTTTTCCACTTTTTTTGTTATGTATATAATTCCACATGTGTTAATTCATAGTTTTGATGCCTTCAGTGTGAATCTACAATTTTCATGGTCATGAAAATAAAGAAAACTCTTTGAATATGAACCTATGCCCACCTGACTTCCCTCTACAATATGAGTAAATATATTATGGCTAAGAAATATATATATATATATATATATATATATATATACATACCTATAACTGCCCATGTATGCCCCAGGTTTATAATGAATAATAAAGTTTAGCCTCTATTTCAGAGAAAGTATGCAACAAAATAAATAAATAAATAAATTAGACTTCTACTCAGTAGAGGTCTCAGTAGAACTACAGTACAACTTTTTTTATTTTTTTATTTTTATTTAAGTAACTGAAGCAGAGAAATCCACAGCACATCCAAATAGTAAAAAGTAAAAAAGCGACTTTATTCACCAGACACGCAACGTTTCGATCCGCTCAATGGGATCTTTCTCAAGCAGTGCCCTGCTTGAGAAAGATCCCATTGAGCGGATCGAAACGTCGCGTGTCTGGTGAATAAAGTCGCTTTTTTACTTTTTACTATTTGGATGTGCTGTGGATTTCTCTGCTTCTATACTTTTGGAGGTGGATCGCCTCCTCAGCCGCTGGCACTCCGACCGTACCGTCCAGACAGCTGTGCTGCCCACACCCTTCTACCTGTGTTATTTAAGTAACTGGCTATGCAGCTATTAGAGCTGAGTGGTTAAGTGCCTTGCCTCTAATACAGAAGGTTGTGAGTTTGAATCCCGGCATAAACATTTCAGAAATGCAAGCTAAATTAGATTTAAATACACTGGGGTGTCCCCAAGCACTGACTCCATATATGGACATTAGAGATGTCCAGAACTATTCGCCGGCGAACAGTTCCCGGTAAATATTACATGTTCGCGTTCATCTCGGCGGGCGAACATATGCTATGTTCGGTCCGCCTCCTATACGTCATCATTGAGCAAACTTTGACCCTGTACCTCACAGTCAGCAGACACATTCCAGCCAATCAGCATACCCTCCCTCCCAGACCCTCCCACCGCCTATCAAAAAGCAAGGACATCATCCATCTTAGATTAATTCTGAAGCTGCAGTGTCACAAAGTTGTAATCGCAATGCGATTAATACAGGCTATATTAATCGCATTGCGATTACAACTTAGAGCTAGGTTCCTAATGGTTATATTCATAGAAATAACGAATATAGCACTATATTCTCAATCTTCGGTATATACTAGCAATACAACCATTAGGAACCCAGCAGCTCTAAGTTGAATTCGCAATGCGATTAATATAACCTGCATTAATCGCATTGCGATTACAACTTTCTCAAATCCGACAGTACATTCTAGCATGGAGCCGTTCCCATGGTGATGGGGACGCTCCATGAGCACGGAAGTCGGCAGAAGCTCTAAGTTTAAATCGCAATGCAATTAATTCAAGTTCTATAAATCGCATTGCGATTTCAACTTACCACACTCTGCGTCAACTACGTAATTTTCCATGGGAGTTTTGCCATGGATCCCCCTCCGGCATGCCACAGTCCAGGTGTTAGTCCCCTTGAAACAACTTTTCCATCACTATTGTGGCCACAAAAACTCCCTGTGGGTTTTCAAATTCGCCTTCCTATTGAAGTCTATTGCGGTTTGCCCGTTCGCAAACATTTGCGGAAATTCGCGTTTGCCGTTCGCGAACTGAAAATTTTATGTTTGCGACATCTCTAATGGACATAGCTATATGTGGAGTTAGAGTAGGGACTCCTAACTAGAGTCCCAACACCCTCTACTCTTTAGAGCAGGGGGTTCTTGGGGTTCTCCCACTGACTTTTATTGTGCTCGGGGTTTCCGCATGCTGCTGCCACCTCGCCACTCTGTGGTCTCCTCATGCTGCTGCCAGACCACCACTAGGTCACTGGGCCACTCTGTGGGCTCCTCATGCTTCTGCTACCTCACCACTCTGTGGTCTCCTCGTGCTGCTGTCACTGGGCCACTCTGTGGTCTCCTCATGCTGCTGCCAAATCACCACTCTGTCACTGGGCCAGTCTGTGGTATCCTCATTCTGCTGACACCTCAACACTCTTTCAATGGGCCATTCTGTGGTCTACTCATGCTTCTGCCACCTCACCACTCTGTGGTCTACTCATGCTGCTACCTCAACATTCTTTCACTGAGCCACTCTATGGCCTTATCATGTTGAAGTCACCACACCACTCCATGGTCTCCTCATGCTGCTGCCACCTCACCACTATGTCACTGGGCCACTCTGTGGTCTCCTTATGCTACTGCTACCTCACCACTCTGTGGTCTCCTCATGCTGCTGCCACCTCAACACTGTCACTGGTCCACTCTGTTGTCTCCTCATGCTGCTGCTACCTCACCACTCTGTTACTGGGCCACTCTCTGGACTTCTCATGCTGTCCCCACCCTCCCCACTCCATGACTGGGCCACTATTTTGTCTTTTTGTCATGGTTGACATTATCATTTATTTGACTCTTCTTCTGATCTGCCAGAAGAAAGGAAAAATGAAACGATGGATCCTGTCTATATAGCAGCTGTAAGGTTGGTATGACGTGGTCACTATTTTGCATCAGAATTGGCTTATGATGTGGTAGCCAAAAGCAGGAGTGGGTATAAAACACAGAAGACATGCAAATATTCCATTCACGTCACGTCATCTATGTTTTGGATCCACTCCTGTTATCTTTTTTTTGGCTTCAGCAATACTTATGGATTACTGACCAAATGCTGA
Source organism: Bufo gargarizans (assembly GCF_014858855.1). Taxonomy (NCBI): domain Eukaryota; kingdom Metazoa; phylum Chordata; class Amphibia; order Anura; family Bufonidae; genus Bufo; species Bufo gargarizans. The sequence goes on along the minus strand of NC_058080.1, from coordinate 178,495,302 downwards.
CTGAGTGAAGGCAGATGCTCAACAGACAGGATCTATTTTTTAGGGGGGGTTAATGTTCAGACGGATCAGAGGAGGGAAAAATAATCAGTGACGTCAACAAAAACCTACTGCTTACACCCTCTCCACTCTGTCGGGGGGCTCCACTTGTATAAGCGTTTAATAGTACACGTTCTGTAGAAATCTATGTGGAATCAGCTGAGGACGGTGTAAAATGAGTGCGCTCTTTCACGCTATAGTAGGATCTTGGGACTCTGCACAGTTCTTTATACCTATCACTAACATTGGCCTGTAAGACTGAGTTCATACTTGAGTTATTTGGTCAGTTTTGGCCCCATGAAGTGTGCAGTAATTCTAAGAGCCACGCCTGTCATCTGTGTGTCATACTGACTCACAGCATTGTTTCACTACCACAGCAGACTCTCTATGAGTGTTTCTGCAAGGCACAGTGTTCTATACCACTATATAGGTGCAGTCAGTTAATAGCTGTTTTTAACGAGATTTGCCACTAGTAAATTCGGATTAAATCGAATCTTTTCGGAACATTCTGCAAACTGACCGAATGGAATTTTTGAGAAATTTGCTCATCTCTACTCATAATAGTCATCAATTTGCAGCCACTGCCAGGACAACGTAACAAGGAAGGATTGAAGCAAGAACACAATACTATATAACCATACTGTAAAAACTGGTGCATAAAGAACAATATTTAAAATGCCAATACATGACCAATGGGTCGAAAAAGTGCTCCAATTATCTCATGGACATTATTAATCAGTACATCGTTGCCTACTACCAGATGTCTCAAAAACCATGAAAGCAGCATACAGTGAGTGCAGAATTATTAGGCAAATGAGTATTTTGACCACATCATCCTCTTTATGCATGTTGTCTTACTCCAAGCTGTATAGGCTCGAAAGCCTACTACCAATTAAGCATATTAGGTGATGTGCATCTCTGTAATGAGAAGGGGTGTGGTCTAATGACATCAACACCCTATATCAGGTGTGCATAATTATTAGGCAACTTCCTTTCCTTTGGCAAAATGGGTCAAAAGAAGGACTTGACAGGCTCAGAAAAGTCAAAAATAGTGAGATATCTTGCAGAGGGATGCAGCACTCTTAAAATTGCAAACCTTCTGAAGCGTGATCATCGAACAATCAAGCGTTTCATTCAAAATAGTCAACAGGGTCGCAAGAAGCGTGTGGAAAAACCAAGGTGCAGAATAACTGCCCATGAACTGAGAAAAGTCAAGCGTGCAGCTGCCAAGATGCCACTTGCCACCAGTTTGGCAATATTTCAGAGCTGCAACATCACTGGAGTGCCCAAAAGCACAAGGTGTGCAATACTCAGAGACATGGCCAAGGTAAGAAAGGCTGAAAGACGACCACCACTGAACAAGACACACAAGCTGAAACGTCAAGACTGTGCCAAGAAATATCTCAAGACTGATTTTTCTAAGGTTTTATGGACTGATGAAATGAGAGTGAGTCTTAATGGGCCAGATGGATGGGCCCATGGCTGGATTGGTAAAGGGCAGAGAGCTCCAGTCCGACTCAAACGCCAGCAAGGTGGAGGTGGAGTACTGGTTTGGGCTGGTATCATCAAAGATGAGCTTGTGGGGCCTTTTCGGATTGAGGATGGAGTCAAGCTCAACTCCCAGTCCTACTGCCAGTTTCTGGAAGACACCTTCTTCAAGCAGTGGTACAGGAAGAAGTCTGCATCCTTCAAGAAAAACATGATTTTCATGCAGGACAATGCTCCATCACACGTGTCCAAGTACTCCACAGCGTGGCTGGCAAGAAAGGGTATAAAAGAAGAAAATCTAATGACATGGCCTCCTTGTTCACCTGATCTGAACCCCATTGAGAACCTGTGGTCCATCATCAAATGTGAGATTTACAAGGAGGGAAACCAGTACACCTCTCTGAACAGTGTCTGGGAGGCTGTGGTTGCTGCTGCACGCAATGTTGATGGTGAACAGATCAAAACACTGACAGAATCCATGGATGGCAGGCTTTTGAGTGTCCTTGCAAAGAAAGGTGTCTATATTGGTCACTGATTTGTTTTTGTTTTGTTTTTGAATGTCAGAAATGTATATTTGTGAATGTTGAGATGTTATATTGGTTTCACTGGTAAAAATAAATAATTGAAATGGGTATATATTTGTTTTTTGTTAAGTTGCCTAATAATTATGCACAGTAATAGTCACCTGCACACACAGATATCCCCCTAAAATAGCTAAAACTAAAAACAAACTAAAAACTACTTCCAAAAATATTCAGCTTTGATATTAATGAGTTTTTTGGGTTCATTGAGAACATGGTTGTTGTTCAATAATAAAATTAATCCTCAAAAATACAACTTGCCTAATAATTCTGCACTCCCTGTATATAGTTACTGATACTGCATATAACAAATAGTTTTCAGGTATATAAAATCTAATAGAATCAAAAATGTATTTGTGTATTTTTGTGTACTTTTGTGCATTTAAAGTACTGTGCAGATGTTTTAGGCAGGTGGGGGAAAATGTTGAAAAGTAAGAATGATTTCAAAAGTAGAAGTAATAATAGTTTATTTTTTGGACAAGAGAAATCTAAATTAAATCAATATTTGATGTGACCATTTCAAAACAGCATCAATTCCTGTAGTTATGCTTGAACAAAGTCAGGGATTTTGTAGGATTATAGTCAGGTATATGATTAATCAATTATACCAAACAAGTGATAATTGATCTTCATTTTCATATATAGGTTGAAACACAATGATTAACTGAAATAGAAACAACTATGTAGAAGGCTTAAAACTGGGTGAGGGACAGCCAAACTCTGCTACAAAGGTGAATTTGTGAGAGTTTCATTTCACAGGTCATATACCATGGCAAGGCTGAGCACAGCAACAACACACAAGGTAGTTATACTGAATTACCAAGGTTTCTCACAGGCAATGATTTCAAACCAGACTCTATCTATACACTACACTTACATACATTAATTAGCAGCAACCCACCCGCCTGGCTACTCACTGTCCCTACAGGGTAGAAAGGGTATATAGCCATGAGTACAGGTTCAGGGAATACAGGTCAAATACAGCCCACCAATGCAAGGGTTAAAGCGGGGCTGTAAACCACACAATCACTGCAATGTAGGGGTAATTACAGTGCAGGGGGTGATGGACATAAAGGGGTTAACCCAGGGTTGGACATCAGGGGTTACCTGGGTCAGGGGCATTGGGGCTATTACAGGGGACTAGGATATCAAGGGTGAATACAGCCCAGCAAGGGTATGCTGGGGCTGCACACAGGGGATGCAGGAGAACTGGGGTGCAGGGATTGCAGGGGCTAAGGATATGGGCAGAAGGGGTTAGCAGGGGTAAAAGACCTGCAGGACAGTGCAATAGGGGTTAATGATACTTAGCCAGTGCTCGTCTCCAGGGAGTTACGCTCGTCCAAGGAGAGATCCTCTCTTGCTCATTTTCTTGGTAATGGTTCTCCCTCATCCATGGGGCTGCATGCACTCCACTTCCGTCTCATCTACCAAGTCTGCCTGTCTTTATGCTTAAATCCGAAGAGTCCTCCCCCCTAGTCCCAAATTGCTGGAAGTAGGGGGTGGAGTTTAGCCATGGGGCAACAGGTTCATGATCTCTCTGGTTAGAAAGCCCCCTGACAAACAGTGACAGAGAGTCTGCAATGTCTTTGTCCTGAGGTGACTAGCAACCGAGACCATCCTACTGTTTAGGGCCTGAACAAAAGAGGACTAGTAAACAACCAATAAATGTTTCCCTTTTACTGTGAGGCCAGATTTTGGAACTCTAGAAATGCTTAATAAAATTGATGATTATTTAAAGGGAACCTGTTACCAGAATTTTGGGTATAGAGCTGAGGACATGGGCTGCTAGATGGCCGCTAGCACATCCGCAATATCCAGTCCCCATAGCTCTGTGTGCTTTTATTGTGTCAAAAAAACGATGGTATAGATATGCAAATTAACCAAAGATGAGTTTTGTCAGAGATGAGTCCAGCGTTCTCTCACTGAGCCCAGCACCGCCCCGCATCCTCCGAATCTCCTCCTTGCTCCCCGATGTCACAAAGCTAGAGCGCCGTAATCTCGCGATGCGCGAGCTAGCGCATGCGCAGTGTCTGCATAGTGTTCCTTCCCTGTGCTGGCATCAGCCTCAGGGAACGAACTGCGCATGCGCTAGCTCGCACATCACAAGATTACGGTGCTCTAGCTTTGTGACGTCGGGGAGCAAGGAGGAGATTCAGAGGATGCGCGGCGGTGCTGGGCTCCTTCACAGTGGCTCAGAGTCAAAGAATGCTGGACTCATCTCTGAAGTATGGAGGAGACAGGACTCATCTAAAGTTCATTTACATATATATAAAATCGTTTTTTTGACACAATAAAAGCACACAGAGCTGTGGGGACTGGGTATTGCGGATGTGCTAGCGGCGATCTAGCAGCCCATGTCCTCAGCTCTATACCCAAAATCCAAGTGACAGGTTCCCTTTAAAATATGTCCAGTGGTGGAGTTATGATTTGTGATTAGTTTTGATCTATATATTCAAGTATTGGTTCCAAAAGAGGACTAGATACTGATTAGCTGTTATCCTACAGGCTATCAGCACAAGTTTTTCTCTAAACATGGGGGATGAACTGTTGATAAGAGTTGATAGGGAATTGAATCTAGGGAATATTTAATACACTTCCCTCGACATATACACTCGCCTAAAGAATTATTAGGAACACCTGTTCTATTTCTCATTAATGCGATTATCTAGTCAACCAATCACATGGCAGTTGCTTTAATGCATGTAGAGTTGTGGTCCTGGTCAAGACAATCTCCTGAACTCCAAACTGAATGTCAGAATGGGAAAGAAAGGTGATTTAAGCAATTTTGAGTGTGGCATGGTTGTTGGTGGCAGACGGGCCGGTCTGAGTATTTCACAATCTGCTCAGTTACTGGGATTTTCACGCACAACCATTTCTAGGGTTTACAAAGAATGGTGTGAAAAGGGAAAAACATCCAGTATGCGGCAGTCCTGTGGGCGAAAATTCCTTGTTCATGCTAGAGGTCAGAGGAGAATGGGCCGACTGATTCAAGCTGATAGAAGAGCAATGTTGACTGAAATAACCACTCGTTACAACCGAGGTATGCAGCAAAGCATTTGTGAAGCCACAACACGCACAACCTTGAGGCGGATGGGCTACAACAGCAGAAGACCCCACCGGGTACCACTCATCTCCACTACAAATAGGAAAAAGAGGCTTCCAATTTGCACGAGCTCACCAAAATTGGACTGTTGAAGACTGGAAAAATGTTACCTGGTCTGATGAGTCTCGATTTCTGTTGAGACATTCAAATGGTATAGTCCGAATTTGGCGTAAACAGAATGAGAACATGTATCCATCATGCCTTGTTACCACTATGCAGGCTGGTGGTGGTGGTGTAATGGTGTGGGGGATGTTTTCTGGCACACTTTAGGCCCCTTAGTGCCAATTGGCCATCGTTTAAATGCCACGGGCTACCTGAGCATTATTTCTGACCATGTCCATCCCTTCATGACCACCATGTACCCATCCTCTGATGGCTACTTCCAGCAGGATAATGCACCATGTCACAAAGCTTGAATCATTTCAAATTGGTTTCTTGAACATGACAACGAGTTCACTGTAATAAAATGGCCCCCACAGTCACCAGATCTCAACCCAATAGAGCATCTTTGGGATGTGGTGGAACGGGAGCTTTGTGCCCTGGATGTGCATCCCTCAAATCTCCATCAACTGCAAGATGCTATCCTATCAATATGGGGCAACATTTCTAAAGAATGCTATCAGCACCTTGTTGAATCAATGCCACGTAGAATTAAGGCAGTTCTGAAGGCAAAAGGGGGTCCAACACCGTATTAGTATGGTGTTCCTAATAATTCTTTAGGTGAGTGTATATGCATATCCCACTCTGCCATTCAATGCCAATATATATATATATATATACTAGACATATTCAGTTGCAAGAAAAAGTATGTGTACCCTTTGGGATGATATGGATTTCTGCACAAATTGGTCATAAAATGTGATCTGATCTTCATCTAAGTCACAACAATAGACAATCACAGTCTGCTTAAACTAATAACACACAAATGATTAAATGTTACCATGTTTTTATTGAACACACCATGTAAACATTCACAGTGCAGGTGTAAAAAGTATGTGAACCCCTAGACTAATGACATCTCCAAGAGCTAATTGGAGTGAGGTGTCAGCCAACTGGAGTCCAATCAATGATATGAGATGGGAGGTGTTGGTTACAACTGCCCTGCCCTATAAAAAACACACACCAGTTCTGGGTTTGCTTTTCACAAAAAGCATTGCCTGATGTGAATGATGCCTCTCACAAAAGAGTTTTCAGAAGACTTACGATTAAGAATTGTTGACTTGCATAAAGCTGGAAAGGGTTATAAAAGTATCTCCAAAAGCCTTGCTGTTGATCAGTCCACGGTAAGACAAATTGTCTATAAATGGAGAAAGTTCAGCAATGCTGCTACTCTCCCTAGGAGTGGCCGTCCTGTAAAGATGACTGCAAGAGCACAGCACAGACTGCTCAATGAAGTGAAGAAGAATCCTAGAGTGTCAGCTAAAGACTTACAAAAGTCTCTGGCATATGGTGACATCCCTGTTAGCGACTCTACGATATGTAAAACGCTAAACAAGAATGGATTTTATGGGAGGATACCACAGAGGAAGCCACTGCTGTCCAAAAAAAAACATTACTGCACGTTTACAGTTTGCACAAGAGCACCTGGATGTTCCACAGCAGTACTGGCAAAATATTCTGTGGACAGATGAAACCAAAGTTGAGTTGCTTGGAAGAAACAAACAACACTATGTGTGCAGAAAAAAGAGGCACAGCACACCAACATCAAAACCTCATCCCAACTGTGAAGTATGGTGGTGGGGGCATCATGGTTTGGGCCTGCTTTGCTGTGTCAGGGCCTGGATGGATTGCCATCATCGAAGGAAAAATGAATTCCCAAGTTTATCAAGACATTTTGCAAGAGAACTTCAGGCCATCTGTCCACCAGCTGAAGCTCAACAGAAAATGGATGTTGCAACAGGACAACGACCCAAGGCATAGAAGTAAATAAACAACAGACTGGCTTAAACAGAAGAAAATACGCCTTCTGGAGTGGCCCAGTCAGAGTCCTGACCTCAACCTTATTGAGATGCTGTGACATGACCTCAAGAAAGTGATTTACACCAGACATCCCAAGAATATTGCTGAACTGAAACTGTTTTATAAAGAGGAATGGTCAAGAATTACTCCTGACCGTTGTGCACGTCTGATCTGCAACTACAGGAAATGTTTGGATGAAGTTATTGCTGCCAAATGAGCTTCAACCAGTTATTAAATCCAAGAGTTAACATACTTTTTTCACCTGCACTGTGAATGTTTACATGGTGTGTTCAACAAAAACATGGTAACATTTAATTCTTTGTGTGTTATTAGTTTAAGCAGACTGTAATTGTCTATTGTTTTGACTTAGATGAAGATCAGATCACTTTTTATGACCAATTTGTGCAGAAATCCATATCATTCCAAAGGGTTCACATACATTTTCTTGCAACTGTATATATATATATATATATATATATATATATATACACACACATGCACAATTATACCACTTCCCTCTACATATATATATATATATATATATATATATATATATCTCCACAGATGCTTGGGGCATATCTATAAACATATACACATACATACTGTACATACAAAACAGGGGGTATGAATGGGCAGCAATAAGCCCACATACATACTGTTATGCTGACATAAGTGTAAATACATAGACATGCTAATCCATAAATTCAGGACCTAACCTGGGCAAGGTTAATCACAACTGTATTTACAAATGCCTATGAAGGCAATAGAAACCTATCTTGGCCCAAGTTGAACTAATACTTCACTTTTATTAAACAATTCATTAAAAAGTGTCACTAATCGTTGTGATTCACATGTGAAGGGACACAGACAAACAACCAAAATAACCTATTAAGGTATTAAAAACACAGTTTATGGCCCACTGTGAGAGATGGTGGATGTCACCGATTGGAGGCGATATGTATGATCACTCACGCCAAACAAAAATGAGAGCAGCAAAAGTACTGCCACATGCCCACAAGTGTTATGCTAGCTAGGTACCTGCTGGAATTAATTAGTATTACCAGATGTCAATAGTGGGAGACTGATGCCATCATCCCACTATATGAATTGAAAGACTGTTTGACAGCCTGCTATTTGCCAACACACAAGGCACTTATCATATGTGCCGTAGACTGGGGTGTGTGAGCTACTGCTAGTGCCAGTGAGATGCCAGTGAACGAGCCCAGCCACTATTTATTGCTGACTGGGTGCGTCATCACGTCTCTAAATGCTGTTACCAACTCAAGCTGGTTAGCAACAAAAGGCAACAAATCATACAACTTGTTGTCCTTTATTTGTGAGGGGGGATTTGTGGCATCCACCCTCTACACAATTGAACGTGCTCTAGAGCAACTAACCCTTAAATGAAGGCGATGGCTACACTGTTGGTAACCTGAGTGTGCGGACTGCTGGTGAATACTAGACAGTTCATGTCAGCACAATCAGGACTAACAGGATCTATGTCTACCTAGAAAACCAGCCTGTTAAGAATGTCAGGCATGTGCTGATGAAATATGCTGGGCTGGCAGAACTGCTGTCCTCCTAAATGTGTGACCTGTCGTGAATGCTAAACAGGTCACTACTGATGATCTTCAACAGTGGGCCACATATCTGCTAATTAAAACTTAAAACTGCCCCCCGACATGTTTCGCCAGTCTCTCTGGCTTCCTCAGGGGTAACGGGCAAACCCTTTCAATTCATATAGTGGGATGATGGCATCAGTCTCCCACTATTGACATCTGGTAATACTAATTAATTCCAGCCGGTACCTAGCTAGCATAACACTTGTGGGCATGTGGCAGTACTTTTGCTGCTCTCATTTTTGTTTGGCGTGAGTGATCACACATATCGCCTCCAATCGGTGACATCCACCATCTCTCATAGTGGGCCATAAACTGTGTTTTTAATACCTTAATAGGTTATTTTGGTTGTTTGTCTGTGTCCCTTCACATGTGAATCACAACGATTAGTGACACTTTTTAATGAATTGTTTAATAATAGTGAAGTATTAGTTCAACTTGGGCCAAGATAGGTTTCTATTGCCTTCATAGGCATTTGTAAATACAGTATACATAGACATGTGTGCAAATACATACACACATATCTATATATACACACACACTTGCATATACCTGGGGCATCACATACAGGGGGCATACATATATCCCCACTTGCCATACATGGCCAATATATACACGGCCATACAGGAAATATATATCCCTATTGGCCATATAAAGGGGCCCATATATATACATATATACACATATCAAAGAATGGGCAGACACATATATATATATATATATATATATGTGTGATGTCATCACATGAAGAGCAAAATTTTGCTCTGGACCTTCAAGCACGATGGACGCAGTGGCCTCTTTGCACTCAAATGAATGAAGTAAGTATGATTTCATTTTTTGTTGTTGTTGTTCAACCCCTCAAAGGCCTTACTTATAATCTCAGATGCCGCGATCAGTGATGAACCCTGAGGGGTTCAATAATAGGGGGCAGCACAATCACTGTTCCCTGTTAGTGCACTCTTCTATTTACAAAGAAATGCACTTCGTAACAAAGTACAATATTTGAATGCAAAAGTACCCAGTTCACTAGACGCTTTAAAGTGTAACTGTCATTTCACTACCAAAAATAAAATTCCGAACATATGTGATGCTGAAGGGAAGATATTCATGAAGCTGCATTTTTAAGCTAATTTTACGTTTCTGATGTCTGTAGCCCTTAGCAACCATATTTCCCTGTGCCTCTATTTCAGCAACTTCATCTGCTGCTCTTCCTGTGATGATCTTTGTTCTTCCTTGAGACCATCCTGTATTTTTGTCACTTCCCATAAGCCCTTGCTCTCCTCACATGAACTAGCAGGACCAATCAGAATGTAGATAACTTTCTACAGTACCCAGAGCAATGTGTATCCTCACATACAGCTAACCAGAGACAAGCCCTGCAATTACATTAAATCAGTAAGCATTTATTTTAACCTCTTAATAGCCAGCTGTCCCTCATTCTCTTCCAGATTGACAGGGAGGGGGAGGGAGCTACTTTAGCTGCTCATATCTCTGGTTTAGTACCAGCTAGACATATGGGCTTTGTATTGTCTGTTCAGTACAGGGGAAGAGAGCAATGATAGAAATTGGGATGCTGTGAATGAAACTGAAAGTGAAAGTAAAAGCAGATTTAACCACCATTATTCCTGACTCTATTTCTAACAGTGATTTCTTCTCTGTTGCTTGAACTAGATCTGTCATTCTGGTCTGGTACGAAACCCTGGACTGTCAGCTTTCAAACAAGACCAGCTTTTCTCCCAGAGCTCATCCGTCTCGTGTTATAATACTGAGAAGACGGACTGCACATGGCAACACTGTGAGATTAGAGCTGCTGAATAGGAAAGTAGCATGCATTTGTAGGAGTTATTAGCAGGTAACACTGAAAATGATTAAATTTTGAAGCACAAAAGCACTTATACAGCAGGGTGTACTTTACCATTAGGGAATAAAAAAATCAAACAGCAGTTACACTTTAAGAGAGGTGGGCGGGGATTTGTTTTATTCCAAACCCCTCTCAATTTTCAAGAATAAAGGGGTACAGAAAAGGCTAGATAATAGATAGTAACAACTCACACTACTTTCTCCTGTTAAAAAAAAAAACATTTACAAACTGATTCACTTAAAAACAAAGTATTGGCCCAATATTATGAATTATTCTGTGTGCGGAACCTTAAGAGATTTGCTCATATCTCCAAGTTACTCTGTAAAATAAGATGCAGAATATGAGTGTCTTGCATTGAAAATTCCTTTATTTATGCTCCTATAGATAAAGAAGGTTGCTAAAGATGAAGACACTTTTATCCTTTCAGCTTCATGTCTCAGAAATTGATTTTTCAAGGTTCAGTGCTAACCCTTGAAGAATTAAATGGAAGGCGTGAAGCTGGATCCCTGAAGCACACAGTAATTGCAATGATGATGACTGGTTGATAGCACCAAGTTTAAAGGCCAGTCTGAATTTTTATGGGGAAACATTTTTTATATAAAGTGATGACCTCTACAGAACAAGACTTAAAGTATAATTTATAAACTAAGTACAAGGATGCGAAGACCATACTTTTTATGAAAGTACACCTATTTCATTTTAGGCACCTATATAGCAGCACATTTAATATCCATCCCCTTCCCAGTGATCCTTTGGGCATCAACTTTCAGAACCCCATTCTTAAAAAAATATACATCAGCTTTGCACGTTGTAGGGGATCGCTCTTACAGACATCTCGTCAGAAAGCAGATTTAAAGTCCAAATAATCATTTATTTTGGCACGAGCACAAACATAACAAACTGAAAAAAAAAAATCCTTCCCATCTGGGCTCTAACTAATTCAACCTCTAATCACAGCTTATACACGGGTCTTAAGGTCCAAACCTTTGCAGATTTGATCACCAAACACAAGTCTAGATAGGGAAGAGACCCGGCTACACGTACCCTCGTGACCCCTCAGCCCTCCTGGCTGAGACCACCCAAAGCCTCTGTAGGCCTCTATTTTCAAATATTCTCTTCTCAGACTGACACACAGAGGGTTGGTTTTATCTTTCCTTCATTATAGCAGGCCTCAGCTGCGATGACCTCAGGTAAAAGACAACACATGTACTGAAAAGGTGTGGACTGGCAGATCCCACTACCAAACCTATCCACCAGTCCAAATAAAATCCAGCCCAGAACAAAATGTAAACAAAACTGTCTCAGCTAACCACACTTGCTGAAACCCTTGTAGTTTTCTGGGTTTTACTTATCTCACCCAGCTGAGGTATTTGGGTGGGATATACACGTCTTCCAGCACTTATACTGTACACATCACCACAACGTATGTTACAGATTGTGTAGGTTGTAGCTAATGCCTGCTCAGAACATCAGAACAACTTGTTTATAAATTTGAAAATGTTAAGGTTAGAGTTGAGCGGACACCTGGATGTTCGGGTTCGAGAAGTTTGGCCGAACTTCCCGAAAATGTTCGGGTTCGAGATCCGAACCCGATCCGAACTTCGTCCCGAACCCCATTGAAGTCAATACGGACCCGAACTTTTCGGTGGATAGGGAAATGAATTAAAATAAAAATTAAATAAATAAAAATTAACCAAAATCAATTGGAGAGAGGTCCCATAGCAGAGAATCTGGCTTCATGTCACCCACCACTGGAACAGTCAATTCTCAGATATTTAGGCCCCGGCACCCAAGCAGAGGAGAGAGGTCCCGTAACAGAGAATCTATCTTCATGTCAGCAGAGAATCAGTCTGCATGTCATAGCAGAGAATCAGGCTTCACGTCAGCCACCACTGCAACAGTCCATTTTCATAAATTTAGGCCAAGCACCCAGGCAGAGGAGAGAGGTTCCGTAACACAGAATCTGGCTTCATGTCAGCAGAGAATCAGTCTTCATATCACAGCAGAGAATCAGGCTTCACGTCACCCACCACTGCATCAGTCCATTTTCATAAATTTAGGCCCAGCACCCAGGCAGAGGAGAGAGGTCCCGTAACAGACAATCTGGCTTCATGTCAGCAGAGAATCAGTCTTCATATCATAGCAGAGAATCAGGCTTCACGTCAGCCACCAATGCAACAGTCCATTGTCAGATACTTAGGCCCAGCACCCAGGCAGAGGAGAGAGGTCCCGTAACAGACAATCTGGCTTCATGTCAGCAGAGAATCAGTCTTCATATCACAGCAGAGAATCAGGCTTCACGTCAGCCACCACTGCAACAGTCCATTTTCATAAATTTAGGCCCAGCACCCAGGCAGAGGAGAGAGGTCCTGTAACAGACAATCTGGCTTCATGTCGGCAGAGAATCAGTCTGCATGTCCTAGCAGAGAATCAGGCTTCACGTCACCCACCACTGTAACAGTCCATTTTCATAAATTTAGGCCCAGCACCCAGGCAGAGGAGAGAGGTCCTGTAACAGACAATCTGGCTTCATGTCAGCAGAGAATCAGTCTTCATGTCATAGCAGAGAATCAGGCTTCACGTCACCCACCACTGTAAAAGTCCATTTTCATAAATTTAGGCCCAGCACCCAGGCAGAGGAGAGAGGTCCCGTAACAGACAATCTGGCTTCATGTCAGCAGAGAATCAGTCTGCATGTCCTAGCAGAGAATCAGGCTTCACGTCAGCCACCACTGCAACAGTCCATTGTCAGATATTTAGGCCCAGCACCCAGGCAGAGGAGAGAGGTCCCAGTAACAGACAATCTGGCTTCATGTCAGCAGAGAATCAGTCTTCATATCATAGCAGAGAATCAGGCTTCACGTCAGTCCACCAATGCAACAGTCCATTGTCAGATATTTAGGCCCAGCACCCAGGCAGAGGAGAGAGGTCCCGTAACAGACAATCTGGCTTCATGTCAGCAGAGAATCAGTCTTCATATCATAGCAGAGAATCAGGCTTCACGTCACCCACCACTGCAACAGTCCATTTTCATAAATTTAGGCCCAGCACCCAGGCAGAGGAGAGAGGTTCCGTAACAGACAATCTGGCTTCATGTCGGCAGAGAATCAGTCTGCATGTCCTAGCAGAGAATCGGGCTTCACGTCACCCACCACTGTAACAGTCCATTTTCATAAATTTAGGCCCAGCACCCAGGCAGAGGAGAGAGGTCCCGTAACAGACAATCTGGCTTCATGTCTGCACAAAATCAGTCTTCATATCATAGCAGAGAATCAGGCTTCACGTCACCCACCACTGTAACAGTCCATTTTCATAAATTTAGGCCAAGCACCCAGGCAGAGCAGAGAGGTCCCGTAACAGACAATCTGGCTTCATGTCAGCAGAGAATCAGTCTGCATGTCCTAGCAGGGAATCAGGCTTCACGTCAGCCACCACTGCAACAGTCCATTGTCAGATATTTAGGCCCAGCACCCAGGCAGAGGAGAGAGGTCCCGTAACAGACAATCTGGCTTCATGTCAGCATAGAATCAGTCTTCATATCATAGCAGAGAATCAGGCTTCACGTCAGCCACCAATGCAACAGTCCATTGTCAGATATTTAGGCCCAGCACCCAGGCAGAGGAGAGAGGTCCCGTAACAGAGAATATGGCTTCATGTCAGCAGAGAATCAGTCTGCATGTCATAGCAGAGAATCAGGCTTCACGTCAGCCACCACTGCAACAGTCCATTGGCATATATTTAAGCCCAGGCAGAGGAGAGAGGTCCCGTAACACAGAATCTGGCTTCATGTCAGCAGAGAATCAGTCTTCATATCATAGCAGAGAATCAGGCTTCACGTCAGCCACCAATGCAACAGTCCATTGTCAGATACTTAGGCCCAGCACCCAGGCAGAGGAGAGAGGTCCCGTAACAGACAATCTGGCTTCATGTCAGCAGAGAATCAGTCTTCATATCATAGCAGAGAATCAGGCTTCACGTCAGCCACCACTGCAACAGTCCATTTTCATAAATTTAGGCCCAGCACCCAGGCAGAGGAGAGAGGTCCTGTAACAGACAATCTGGCTTCATGTCGGCAGAGAATCAGTCTGCATGTCCTAGCAGAGAATCAGGCTTCACGTCAGCCACCACTGCAACAGTCCATTTTCAGATATTTAGGCCCAGCACCCAGGCAGAGGAGAGAGGTCCCGTAACAGACAATCTGGCTTCATGTCGGCAGAGAATCAGTCTGCATGTCCTAGCAGAGAATCAGGCTTCACGTCACCCACCACTGTAACAGTCCATTTTCATAAATTTAGGCCCAGCACCCAGGCAGAGGAGAGAGGTCCTGTAACAGACAATCTGGCTTCATGTCAGCAGAGAATCAGTCTTCATGTCATAGCAGAGAATCAGGCTTCACGTCACCCACCACTGTAAAAGTCCATTTTCATAAATTTAGGCCCAGCACCCAGGCAGAGGAGAGAGGTCCCGTAACAGACAATCTGGCTTCATGTCAGCAGAGAATCAGTCTGCATGTCCTAGCAGAGAATCAGGCTTCACGTCAGCCACCACTGCAACAGTCCATTGTCAGATATTTAGGCCCAGCACCCAGGCAGAGGAGAGAGGTCCCATAACAGACAATCTGGCTTCATGTCAGCAGAGAATCAGTCTTCATATCATAGCAGAGAATCAGGCTTCACGTCAGTCACCAATGCAACAGTCCATTGTCAGATATTTAGGCCCAGCACCCAGGCAGAGGAGAGAGGTCCCGTAACAGACAATCTGGCTTCATGTCAGCAGAGAATCAGTCTTCATATCATAGCAGAGAATCAGGCTTCACGTCACCCACCACTGCAACAGTCCATTTTCATAAATTTAGGCCCAGCACCCAGGCAGAGGAGAGAGGTTCCGTAACAGACAATCTGGCTTCATGTCGGCAGAGAATCAGTCTGCATGTCCTAGCAGAGAATCAGGCTTCACGTCACCCACCACTGTAACAGTCCATTTTCATAAATTTAGGCCCAGCACCCAGGCAGAGGAGAGAGGTCCCGTAACAGACAATCTGGCTTCATGTCATGCACAGAATCAGTCTTCATATCATAGCAGAGAATCAGGCTTCACGTCACCCACCACTGGAACAGTCCATTTTCATAAATTTAGGCCAAGCACCCAGGCAGAGGAGAGAGGTCCCGTAACAGACAATCTGGCTTCATGTCAGCAGAGAATCAGTCTGCATGTCCTAGCAGAGAATCAGGCTTCACGTCAGCCACCACTGCAACAGTCCATTGTCAGATATTTAGGCCCAGCACCCAGGCAGAGGAGAGAGGTCCCGTAACAGACAATCTGGCTTCATGTCAGCAGAGAATCAGTCTTCATATCATAGCAGAGAATCAGGCTTCACGTCAGCCACCAATGCAACAGTCCATTGTCAGATATTTAGGCCCAGCACCCAGGCAGAGGAGAGAGGTCCCGTAACAGAGAATCTGGCTTCATGTCAGCAGAGAATCAGTCTGCATGTCATAGCAGAGAATCAGGCTTCACGTCAGCCACCACTGCAACAGTCCATTGTCATATATTTAGGCCCAGCACCCAGGCAGAGGAGAGAGGTCCCGTAACACAGAATCTGGCTTCATGTCAGCAGAGAATCAGTCTTCATATCATAGCAGAGAATCAGGCTTCACGTCAGCCACCAATGCAACAGTCCATTGTCAGATATTTAGGCCCAGCACCCAGGCAGAGGAGAGAGGTCCCGTAACAGACAATCTGGCTTCATGTCAGCAGAGAATCAGTCTTCATATCATAGCAGAGAATCAGGCTTCACGTCAGCCACCACTGCAACAGTCCATTTTCATAAATTTAGGCCCAGCACCCAGGCAGAGGAGAGAGGTCCCGTAACAGACAATCTGGCTTCATGTCAGCAGAGAATCAGTCTTCATGTCATAGCAGAGAATCAGGCTTCACGTCAGCCACCACTGCAACAGTCCATTTTCATATATTTAGGCCCAGCACCCAGGCAGAGGAGAGAGGTCCCGTAACAGACAATCTGGCTTCATGTCAGCAG
This sequence comes from Bufo gargarizans, assembly GCF_014858855.1. NCBI lineage: Eukaryota > Metazoa > Chordata > Amphibia > Anura > Bufonidae > Bufo > Bufo gargarizans. The sequence goes on along the minus strand of NC_058080.1, from coordinate 178,478,618 downwards.
AGAATCAGTCTGCATGTCATAGCAGAGAATCAGGCTTCACGTCACCCACCACTGCTAACAGTCCATTTTCATAAATTTAGGCCCAGCACCCAGGCAGAGGAGAGAGGTCCCGTAACAGACAATCTGGCTTCATGTCAGCAGAGAATCAGTCTTCATGTCATAGCAGAGAATCAGGCTTCACGTCACCCACCACTGCAACAGTCCATTTTCATAAATTTAGGCCCAGCACCCAGGCAGAGGAGAGAGGTCCCGTAACAGACAATCTGGCTTCATGTCAGCAGAGAATCAGTCTTCATGTCATAGCAGAGAATCAGGCTTCACGTCAGCCACCACTGCAACAGTCCATTGTCAGATATTTAGGCCCAGCACCCAGGCAGAGGAGAGAGGTCCCGTAACAGACAATCTGGCTTCATGTCAGCAGAGAATCAGTCTTCATATCATAGCAGAGAATCAGGCTTCACGTCAGCCACCAATGCAACAGTCCATTGTCAGATATTTAGGCCCAGCACCCAGGCAGAGGAGAGAGGTCCCGTAACAGACAATCTGGCTTCATGTCAGCAGAGAATCAGTCTTCATATCATAGCAGAGAATCAGGCTTCACGTCAGCCCACCACTGCAACAGTCCATTTTCATAATTTAGGCCCAGCACCCAGGCAGAGGAGAGAGGTTCCCGTAACAGACAATCTGGCTTCATGTCAGCAGAGAATCAGTCTGCATGTCATAGCAGAGAATCAGGCTTCACGTCACCCACCACTGCAACAGTCCATTTTCATAAATTTAGGCCCAGCACCCAGGCAGAGGAGAGAGGTCCCGTAACAGACAATCTGGCTTCATGTCAGCAGAGAATCAGTCTTCATATCATAGCAGAGAATCAGGCTTCACGTCACCCACCACTGTAACAGTCCATTTTCATAAATTTAGGCCAAGCACCCAGGCAGAGGAGAGAGGTCCCGTAACAGACAATCTGGCTTCATGTCAGCAGAGAATCAGTCTGCATGTCATAGCAGAGAATCAGGCTTCACGTCAGCCACCACTGCAACAGTCCATTGTCAGATATTTAGGCCCAGCACCCAGGCAGAGGAGAGAGGTCCCGTAACAGACAATCTGGCTTCATGTCAGCAGAGAATCAGTCTTCATATCATAGCAGAGAATCAGGCTTCACGTCAGCCACCAATGCAACAGTCCATTGTCAGATATTTAGGCCCAGCACCCAGGCAGAGGAGAGAGGTCCCGTAACAGAGAATCTGGCTTCATGTCAGCAGAGAATCAGTCTGCATGTCATAGCAGAGAATCAGGCTTCACGTCAGCCACCACTGCAACAGTCCATTGTCATATATTTAGGCCCAGCACCCAGGCAGAGGAGAGAGGTCCCGTAACAGAGAATCTGGCTTCATGTCAGCAGAGAATTAGTCTGCATGTCATAGCAGAGAATCAGGCTTCACGTCACCCAACATTGGAACAGTCCATTGGCATATATTTAGGCCCCGGCACCCAGACAGAGGAGAGGTTCATTCAACTTTGGGTAGCCTCGCAATATAATGGTAAAATGAAAATAAAAATAGGATTGAATGAGGAAGTGCCCTGGAGTACAATAATATATGGTTAAGGGGAGGTAGTTAATGTCTAATCTGGACAAGGGACGGACAGGTCCTGTGGGATCCATGCCTGGTTCATTTTTATGAACGTCAGCTTGTCCACATTGGCTGTAGACAGGCGGCTGCGTTTGTCTGTAATGACGCCCCCTGCCGTGCTGAATACACGTTCAGACAAAACGCTGGCCGCCGGGCAGGCCAGCACCTCCAAGGCATAAAAGGCTAGCTCTGGCCACGTGGACAATTTAGAGACCCAGAAGTTGAATGGGGCCGAACCATCAGTCAGTACGTGGAGGGGTGTGCACACGTACTGTTCCACCATGTTAGTGAAATGTTGCCTCCTGCTAACACGTTGCGTATCAGGTGGTGGTGCAGTTAGCTGTGGCGTGTTGACAAAACTTTTCCACATCTCTGCCATGCTAACCCTGCCCTCAGAGGAGCTGGCCGTGACACAGCTGCCTTGGCGACCTCTTGCTCCTCCTCTGCCTTGGCCTTGGGCTTCCACTTGTTCCCCTGTGACATTTGGGAATGCTCTAAGTAGCGCGTCTACCAACGTGCGCTTGTACTCGCGCATCTTCCTATCACGCTCCAGTGCAGGAAGTAAGGTGGGCACATTGTCTTTGTAGCGTGGATCCAGCAGGGTGGCAACCCAGTAGTCCGCACACGTTAAAATGTGGGCAACTCTGCTGTCGTTGCGCAGGCACTGCAGCATGTAGTCGCTCATGTGTGCCAGGCTGCCCAGGGGTAAGGACAAGCTGTCCTCTGTGGGAGGCGTATCGTCATCGTCCTGCCTTTCCCCCCAGCCACGCACCAGTGATGGGCCCGAGCTGCGTTGGGTGCCACCCCGCTGTGACCATGCTTCATCCTCATCCTCCTCCACCTCCTCCTCATCCTCGTCCTCCTCGTCCTCCAGTAGTGGGCCCTGGCTGGCCACATTTGTACCTGGCCTCTGCTGTTGCAAAAAACCTCCCTCTGAGTCACTTCGAAGAGACTGGCCTGAAAGTGCTAAAAATGACCCCTCTTCCTCCTCCTCCTCCTCCTGGGCCACCTCCTCTTCCATCATCGCCCTAAGTGTTTTCTCAAGGAGACATAGAAGTGGTATTGTAACGCTGATAACGGCGTCATCGCCACTGGCCATGTTGGTGGAGTACTCGAAACAGCGCAACAGGGCACACAGGTCTCGCATGGAGGCCCAGTCATTGGTGGTGAAGTGGTGCTGTTCCGCAGTGCGACTGACCCGTGCGTGCTGCAGCTGAAACTCCACTATGGCCTGCTGCTGCTCGCACAGTCTGTCCAGCATGTGCAAGGTGGAGTTCCACCTGGTGGGCACGTCGCATATGAGGCGGTGAGCGGGAAGGCCGAAGTTACGCTGTAGCGCAGACAGGCGAGCAGCGGCAGGATGTGAACGCCGGAAGCGCGAACAGACGGCCCGCACTTTATGCAGCAGCTCTGACATGTCGGGGTAGTTGTGAATGAACTTCTGCACCACCAAATTCAGCACATGCGCCAGGCAAGGGATGTGCGTCAAACCGGCTAGTCCCAGAGCTGCAACGAGATTTCGCCCATTATCGCACACCACCAGGCCGGGCTTGAGGCTCACCGGCAGCAACCACTCGTCGGTCTGTTGTTCTATACCCCGCCACAACTCCTGTGCGGTGTGGGGCCTGTCCCCCAAACATATGAGTTTCAGAATGGCCTGCTGACGTTTACCCCGGGCTGTGCTGAAGTTGGTGGTGAAGGTGTGTGGCTGACTGGATGAGCAGGTGGAAGAAGAGGAGGAGGAAGCCGAGAAGGAGGAGGTGGCAACAGGAGGCAAAGAATGTTGCCCTGCGATCCTTGGCGGCGGAAGGACGTGCGCCAAACAGCTCTCCGCCTGGGGCCCAGCTGCCACTACATTTACCCAGTGTGCAGTTAGGGAGATATAGCGTCCCTGGCCGTGCTTACTGGTCCACGTATCTGTGGTTAGGTGGACCTTGCTACAGATGGCGTTGCGCAGTGCACACTTGATTTTATCGGATACTTGGTTGTGCAGGGAAGGCACGGCTCTCTTGGAGAAGTAGTGGCGGCTGGGAACAACATACTGTGGGACAGCAAGCGACATGAGCTGTTTGAAGCTGTCTGTGTCCACCAGCCTAAATGACAGCATTTCATAGGCCAGTAGTTTAGAAATGCTGGCATTCAGGGCCAGGGATCGAGGGTGGCTAGGTGGGAATTTACGCTTTCTCTCAAATGTTTGTGAGATGGAGAGCTGAACGCTGCCGTGTGACATGGTTGAGACGCTTGGTGACGGAGGTGGTGGTGGTGTTGGTGGTACATCCCCTGTTTGCTGGGCGGCAGGTGCCAACGTTCCTCCAGAGGCGGAGGAAGAGGCCGAGGCGGCAGCAGCAGAAGAGGCCGAGGCGGCAGCAGCAGAAGAGGTAGCAGGGGGAGCCTGAGCGACTTCCTTGTTTTTAAGGTGTTTACTCCACTGCAGTTCATGCTTTGCATGCAGGTGCCTGGTCATGCAGGTTGTGCTAAGGTTCAGAACGTTAATGCCTCGCTTCAGGCTCTGATGGCACAGCGTGCAAACCACTCGGGTCTTGTCGTCAGCACATTGTTTGAAGAAGTGCCATGCCAGGGAACTCCTTGAAGCTGCCTTTGGGGTGCTCGGTCCCAGATGGCGGCGGTCAGTAGCAGGCGGAGTCTCTTGGCGGCGGGTGTTCTGCTTTTGCCCACTGCTCCCTCTTTTGCTACGCTGTTGGCTCGGTCTCACCACTGCCTCTTCCTCCGAACTGTGAAAGTCAGTGGCACGACCTTCATTCCATGTGGGGTCTAGGACCTCATCGTCCCCTGCATCGTCTTCCACCCAGTCTTGATCCCTGACCTCCTGTTCAGTCTGCACACTGCAGAAAGACGCAGCAGTTGGCACCTGTGTTTCGTCATCATCAGAGACATGCTGAGGTGGTATTCCCATGTCCTCATCATCAGGAAACATAAGTGGTTGTGCGTCAGTGCAGTCTATGTCTTCCACCGCTGGGGAAGGGCTAGGTGGATGCCCTTGGGAAACCCTGCCAGCAGAGTCTTCAAACAGCATAAGAGACTGCTGCATAACTTGAGGCTCAGACAGTTTCCCTGATATGCATGGGGGTGATGTGACAGACTGATGGGGTTGGTTTTCAGGCGCCATCTGTGCGCTTTCTGCAGAAGACTGGGTGGGAGATAATGTGAACGTGCTGGATCCACTGTCGGCCACCCAATTGACTAATGCCTGTACCTGCTCAGGCCTTACCATCCTTAGAACGGCATTGGGCCCCACCATATATCGCTGTAAATTCTGGCGGCTACTGGGACCTGAGGTAGTTGGTACACTAGGACGTGTGGATGTGGCAGAACGGCCACGTCCTCTCCCAGCACCAGAGGGTCCACTAACACCACCACGACCATGTCCACGTCCGCGTCCCTTACTAGATGTTTTCCTCATTGTTATCGTTCACCACAACAACAAAAATATTATTTGGCCCAATGTATTGTATTCAAATTCAGCTGAATATAAATTTGAGGCCTAGTATTTAGGCGCTGGGTGACAGGTATAGATTTACTGACAGAATTAGACTTGGAAATGCACAGTAGCGTGTGTGTGAAGTTATTCTGAATGACCCTATGTGCACCTTGAATATTATATACCCTTTTAGGGATAGATTTAAAATAGCTCTGATACAGCAGAAACCACTAAATTAGGAAATTGCTAAATTGGGAATTGTATTTCAACCCAGAACAAAAAATGTGCTTTGACGGACACTAAATAACTTGCCCAGCCAGAACAGTACACCAGTAACGACAGATTTAGCGGGATATAAATTTGAGGCCTAGTATTTAGGCGCTGGGTGACAGGTATAGATTTACTGACGGAATTAGACTTGGAAATGCACAGTAGCGTGTGTGTGAAGTTATTCTGAATGACCCTATGTGCACCTTGAATATTATATACCCTTTTAGGGATAGATTTAAAATAGCTCTGATACAGCAGAAACCACTAAATTAGGAAATTGCTAAATTGGGAATTGTATTTCAACCCAGAACAAAAAATGTGCTTTGACGGACACTAAATAACTTGCCCAGCCAGAACAGTACACCAGTAACGACAGATTTAGCGGGATATAAATTTGAGGCCTAGTATTTAGGCGCTGGGTGACAGGTATAGATTTACTGACAGAATTAGACTTGGAAATGCACAGTAGCGTGTGTGTGAAGTTATTCTGAATGACCCTATGTGCACCTTGAATATTATATACCCTTTTAGGGATAGATTTAAAATAGCTCTGATACAGCAGAAACCACTAAATTAGGAAATTGCTAAATTGGGAATTGTATTTCAACCCAGAACAAAAAATGTGCTTTGACGGACACTAAATAACTTGCCCAGCCAGAACAGTACACCAGTAACGACAGATTTAGCGGAATATAAATTTGAGGCCTAGTATTTAGGCGCTGGGTGACAGGTATAGATTTACTGACAGAATTAGACTTGGAAATGCACAGTAGCGTGTGTGTGAAGTTATTCTGAATGACCCTATGTGCACCTTGAATATTATATACCCTTTTAGGGATAGATTTAAAATAGCTCTGATACAGCAGAAACCACTAAATTAGGAAATTGCTAAATTGGGAATTGTATTTCAACCCAGAACAAAAAATGTGCTTTGACGGACACTAAATAACTTGCCCAGCCAGAACAGTACACCAGTAACGACAGATTTAGCGGGATATAAATTTGAGGCCTAGTATTTAGGCGCTGGGTGACAGGTATAGATTTACTGACAGAATTAGACTTGGAAATGCACAGTAACGTGTGTGTGAAGTTATTCTGAATAACCCTATGTGCACCTTGAATATTATATACCCTTTTAGGGATAGATTTAAAATAGCTCTGATACAGCAGAAACCACTAAATTAGGAAATTGCTAAATTGGGAATTGTATTTCAACCCAGAACAAAAAATGTGCTTTGACGGACACTAAATAACTTGCCCAGCCAGAACGGTACACCAGTAACGACAGATTTAGCGGGATATAAATATTTAAAATAGCTCTGATACAGCAGAAACCACTAAATTAGGAAATTGCTAAATTGGGAATTGTATTTCAACCCAGAACAAAAAATGTGCTTTGACGGACACTAAATAACTTGCCCAGCCAGATCAGTACACCAGTAACGACAGATTTAGCGGAATATAAATTTGAGGCCTAGTATTTAGGCGCTGGGTGACAGGTATAGATTTATTTACGGAATTAGACTTGGAAATGCACAGTAGCGTGTGTGTGAAGTTATTCTGAATGACCCTATGTGCACCTTGAATATTATATACCTTTTTAGGGATAGATTTAAAATAGCTCTGATACAGCAGAAACCACTAAATTAGGAAATTGCTAAATTGGGAATTGTATTTCAACCCAGAACAAAAAATGTGCTTTGACGGACACTAAATAACTTGCCCAGCCAGAACAGTACACCAGTAACGACAGATTTAGCGGGATATAAATTTGAGGCCTAGTATTTAGGCGCTGGGTGACAGGTATAGATTTACTGACAGAATTAGACTTGGAAATGCACAGTAGCGTGTGTGTGAAGTTATTCTGAATGACCCTATGTGCACCTTGAATATTATATACCCTTTTAGGGATAGATTTAAAATAGCTCTGATACAGCAGAAACCACTAAATTAGGAAATTGCTAAATTGGGAATTGTATTTCAACCCAGAACAAAAAATGTGCTTTGACGGACACTAAATAACTTGCCCAGCCAGAACAGTACACCAGTAACGACAGATTTAGCGGGATATAAATTTGAGGCCTAGTATTTAGGCGCTGGGTGACAAGTATAGATTTACTGACAGAATTAGACTGGGATATGGCCAAAAAATAACCACACTATTGCTGGTTAAATGCACTTGGTGTGACAGCTTGACCAACCACACTACTGAGGGTTAAATGCACTTGGCGACAGGCGCAGCTTGCCCCTGATGTAGTATATGGCCAAAAAATGAACAGACTATTGCTGGTTAAATGCACTTGGTGTGACAGCTTGACCAACCACACTACTGAGGGTTAAATACACTTGGTGATGGGCGCAGCTTGCCCCTGATGTAGTATATGGCCAAAAAATAAACAGACTATTGCTGGTTAAATGCACTTGGTGTGACAGCTTGACCAACCACACTACTGAGGGTTAAATGCACTTGGTGACGGGCGCAGCTTGCCCCTGATGTAGTATATGGCCAAAAAATAAACAGACTATTGCTGGTTAAATGCACTTGGTGTGACAGCTTCACCCTGATGTAGGCTTTAGCCAAAAAACAACCACACCATTGAGGGTTAAATGCACTTGGTGACAGGCGCAGCTTGCCCCTGATGTAGTATATGGCCAAAAAATAAACAGACTATTCCTGGTTAAATGCACTTTGTGTGACAGCTTCACCCTGATGTAGGCTTTAGCCAAAAAACAACCACACCATTGAGGGTTAAATGCACTTGGTGACAGGCGTAGCTTGCCCCTGATGTAGTATATGGCCAAAAAATAAACAGACTATTGCTGGTTAAATGCACTTGGTGTGACAGCTTCACCCTGATGTAGGCTTCAGCCAAAAAACAACCACACCATTGAGGGTTAAATGCACTTGGTCGCAGCTTGTGCTGGCGCACCACAAGACACAAAATGGCCGCCGATCACCCCAGAAAAAAGTGACTGACAAACGGTCTGGGCAGCCTAAAAACAGTGAGCAATTGAGTATCAGCAGCTCAATGACCCACAGCTGCAGATCGATCAATAATCAAGTCCTATGGAGGAGTTAATCTGCCTAATCTCGCCCTACTGTCGCAGCCGCAACCTCTCCCTACGCTAATCAGAGCAGAGTGACGGGCGGCGCTATGTGACTCCAGCTTAAATAGAGGCTTGGTCACATGGTGCTCTGGCCAATCACAGCCATGCCAATAGTAGGCATGGCTGTGACGGCCTCTTGGGCCAAGTAGTATGACGCTTGTTGATTGGCTGCTTTGCAGCCTTTCAAAAAGCGCCAAGAAAGCGTCACAAAGGCGCCAAGAAGGCGACGAACACCAAACCCGAACCTGGACTTTTACGAAAATGTAAAACAGTTCGAGTTCGCTCATCCCTAGTTAAGGTATCACAAATATATCTACTTGGCTCGGAAAGCTATTTACATATCTCCTGTCCAACACATAATCTTGGGATTACATTTAATGAAATACAATATTAGATATTGGAGCTAGTTCACAGTTTAATAGGAGCACACTTGTCTTATCTATGGCACTAAAACAATCAGTTTAAATAAATTGTATCATGTTCTATTGGTCTGAACTAGAGATGAGCTAAAGACGATGTTACTTAATTGTGCATTTATTCAATTTTAAATTGTTTCCATCATTGGAAATACAGTGTATATAAGTGTTTTCCCAAGGAGCCTCAATTATTAACTTTTAGTATCTGTATCTTCACCCTGATGTAGGCTTTAGCCAAAAAACAACCACACCATTGAGGGTTAAATGCACTTTGTGACAGGCGCAGCTTGCCCCTGATGTAGTATATGGCCAAAAAATAAACAGACTATTCCTGGTTAAATGCACTTTGTGTGACAGCTTCACCCTGATGTAGGCTTTAGCCAAAAAACAACCACACCATTGAGGGTTAAATGCACTTGGTGACAGGCGTAGCTTGCCCCTGATGTAGTATATGGCCAAAAAATAAACAGACTATTGCTGGTTAAATGCACTTGGTGTGACAGCTTCACCCTGATGTAGGCTTCAGCCAAAAAACAACCACACCATTGAGGGTTAAATGCACTTGGTCGCAGCTTGTGCTGGCGCACCACAAGACACAAAATGGCCGCCGATCACCCCAGAAAAAAGTGACTGACAAACGGTCTGGGCAGCCTAAAAACAGTGAGCAATTGAGTATCAGCAGCTCAATGACCCACAGCTGCAGATCGATCAATAATCAAGTCCTATGGAGGAGTTAATCTGCCTAATCTCGCCCTACTGTCGCAGCCGCAACCTCTCCATACGCTAATCAGAGCAGAGTGACGGGCGGCGCTATGTGACTCCAGCTTAAATAGAGGCTTGGTCACATGGTGCTCTGGCCAATCACAGCCATGCCAATAGTAGGCATGGCTGTGACGGCCTCTTGGGCCAAGTAGTATGACGCTTGTTGATTGGCTGCTTTGCAGCCTTTCAAAAAGCGCCAAGAAAGCGTCACAAAGGCGCCAAGAAGGCGACGAACACCAAACCCGAACCTGGACTTTTACGAAAATGTAAAACAGTTCGAGTTCGCTCATCCCTAGTTAAGGTATCACAAATATATCTACTTGGCTCGGAAAGCTATTTACATATCTCCTGCGCAACACATAATCTTGGGATTACATTTAATGAAATACAATATTAGATATTGGAGCTAGTTCACAGTTTAATAGGAGCACACTTGTCTTATCTATGGCACTAAAACAATCAGTTTAAATAAATTGTATCATGTTCTATTGGTCTGAACTAGAGATGAGCTAAAGACGATGTTACTTAATTGTGCATTTATTCAATTTTAAATTGTTTCCATCATTGGAAATACAGTGTATATAAGTGTTTTCCCAAGGAGCCTCAATTATTAACTTTTAGTATCTGTATCTTCTATTGACTAATGCTCTCAGCTTGTAGTGAGATAATGACTAGTTCAACAATCCCGCAAGGTGACTTAGAACCTTGCCATGGTGTTAAAACCCATTATATAATCTATTGAATTTTTCCTTAAATTGACTCTGCTTCATTTTTGCTGTCATAAAGTACACACACACACTTAGTACTGTCTACACAGTATTACAGGAAGGAAGTGTATGTTTCCAAAATGGCCACTCAAGAAGCTTTGCAAGGCTGGGGCTAAATGGTGACATGAAGATCACACTGCCTCAATCATACATCACTTCTGATGATTGTTAATGGGATTTCCCATGCAACATGCCGCAATGGCAACATGACAGTTGCAAAAGATCCAATACTGTTCAAGTTTTAGTTGCAAGCCACATGTGATTTTGCCATCATAGACCACGATGTGACTGTAAATTGATTGCTACTTTCCTGCAATTTGAATATGTGTTTACAACAAAATCACAGCTTTAAAATAATCGCTCAAGTCACACAAATTATTTTGGTTGTGCCACTTTTCGGGGGCTTGGTATTTGTTCACATGACACAAGCTGTTCTGTAGCCCCAGCCTAAAGCTCCATTTTGAACACCTAAGAAAGTGGATTGGCAGGTTGTAGGGTATAACTTGGAGCATAGAGATATTTGTATCAATAGCTAATGAGTGTTCTTTTACAAAGATCAAGCACATTCATAACCTGTTCTACAGTACAGATGAAACTCGAAAAATTAGAATATCGTGCAAAAGTCCATTTATTTCAGTAATGCAAATTAAAAGGAATTACATTAATGCAGCTTAAAATTAGAATTTTGTGAAAAGGTTCAATATTCTAGGCTCAAAGTGTCACACTCTAGTCAGCTAATTAATCCATACCCCCTAAGCAAAGGGTACCTCAAAATTGTGACTTTGGGGTTTCATAAGCTGTAAGCCATAATCATCCAAATTATAACAAATAAAGGCTTGGAATATCTCGCTTTGAATGCAATGAGTCTATCACATATATTAGTTTCACCTTTTCAGTTGCATTACTGAAATAAATGAACTTTGCACAGTATTCTAATTTTTTTCGAGTTTCACCTGTATTAGAGGCATTTATCTTGAGCAAAAAAGCAGTTTGAAGAGAAGGTGCATTTTTGTTTTCCTTTATTAATTAGATGGAAGTATGTAGAAGAGAAACAATGTTTTTTGTTTTTTTTATTAAATGTTAACTTATTTAGCATTTTATAACTTCTTGGGTTGCATTTTGGAAACATACACATCCTTCTTGTATTGTCTATATAGACAGTACCACAGGACATGTGTGCTTTATGACAGTAAAAATGAAGCTGAGTCAATTTAAAGAAAAATGTCATATATTATTAAATAGGTAGTTCCATCTGAAGAGGAGGCAGATGACTAGGATGGGTGATCACTTTATGATTGGCGAGGGTCTGAACTCTAGGAACCCCCACTGATCCTGAGAATGGATGGGGTTATAATTCTAGTTTAGCACTGTGTCCTGTTTACTATTTTTCCTAGCAGTGCTTCTCCATTCTCAGTATCAGTAAATGGCCCAGAGATTGAATCCTAACCAATTATAACACAAAATATGCCATAATTTAGGCTACTTTCACATCTGCTCTTTCCCTTCAGTTGTGTCCCCATTTATTGTCAATGGGAACAAAACTGAACTGAAGGAAACGGAATGCACCAGAATGCATTCTGTTCCATTTTATTGCATTCCCATGATGCACATAAAAGCGCAGCAAGCAATGTTTTTGAGTGTGTCCTGGGATGGCATGTGGAGCAAGACGGATCCGTCATGACTCACAATGTAAGTCAATTGAGATGGATCCTTTTTCTCTGATACAAAAGAAAACTGATCCGTCCCCCATTGACTTAGGCCTCATGCACACGACCGTTGTGTGCATCCGTGGCCGTTGTGCCGTTTTCCGTTTTTTTTCACGGACCCATTGACTTTCAATGGGTCCGTGGAAAAATCGGAAAATGCACCGTTTGGCAGCCGCATCCGTGAGCCGTGTTTCCTGGCCGTGAAAAAAATATGACCTGTCCTATTTTTTTCACGGCCAACGGTTCACGGGCCCATTCAAGTCAATGGGTCCGTGAAAGAACACGGATGCACACAAGATTGGCATCCGTGTCCGTGATCCGTGGCCGTAGGTTTTAGTTTCATACAGACGGATCCGAAGATCCGTCTGCATAAAAGCTTTTTCAGAGCTGAGTTTTCACTTCGTGAAAACTCAGATCCGACAGTATATTCTAACACAGAAGCGTTCCCATGGTGATGGGACGCTTCTAGTTAGAATACACTACAAACTGTATACAAGACTGCCCCCTGCTGCCTGGCAGCACCCGATCTCTTACAGGGGGATATGATAGTACAATTAACCCCATCATATCCCCCTGTAAGAGATCAGGGCTGCCAGGCAGCAGGGGGCAGACCCCCCCCCCCTCCCCAGTTTGAATATCATTGTGCGGCCCCCCCCCCTCCCCTGTTGTTAACTCGTTGGTGGCCAGTGTGCGCACCCCCCTCCCTCCCTCCCTCTATTGTTTTAATACATTGGGGCCAGTGTGCGCGCGCCCCCCCAACCCCCCCTCCCTCCCTCTATTGTTTTAATACATTGGGGCCAGTGTGCGCACCCCCCCAACCCCCCCCCCCCTCCCTCCCTCTATTGTAATCATCATCGGTGGCAGCGGAGTAGAAGATTTTCATACTTACCTGGCTGCTGGCTGCTGCGATGTCTGCGTCCGGCCGGGAGCTCCTCCTACTGGTAAGTGACAGCAATGCGCCGCACAGACCTGTCACTTACCAGTAGGAGGAGCTCCCGGCCGGACACAGAGATCGCAGCAGCCAGCAGCCAGGTAAGTATGAATCTTCTACTCCGCTGCCACCGATGATCGGGGGGGCGGGGGGGGGGGGTTAGGGGGGGGGCACACTGGCCCCAATGCTATTATTACAATAGAGGGAGGGAGGGGGGGGGGGGGTTGGGGGGGCGCGCACACTGGCCCCAATGCTATTATTACAATAGAGGGAGGGAGGGGGGGGGGGGGGTTGGGGGGGCGCGCACACTGGCCCCAATGCTATTATTACAATAGAGGGAGGGAGGGAGGGGGGGCTGGCCACCAACGTGTTAACAACAGGGGAGGGGGGGCCCACTGGCCACCAATGAGTTAAAAACAGGGGGGGGGGGGTCTGCCCCCTGCTGCCTGGCAGCACCTGCCAGGCAGCAGGGGACAGTCATGTACACAGTTTTTTTTTATATTCTAACCTGAAGCGTCTCCATCACCATGGGAACGCCTCTGTGTTAGAATATACTGTCGGAAATGAGTTTCACGATGTAGCTCATATCCGACAGTATATTCTAACATAGAGGCGTTCCCATGGTGATGGGGACGCTACAAGTTAAAATATACCATCGGATTGGAGAAAACTCCAATCCGATGGTATAACAGAACTCCAGACTTTACATTGAAAGTCAATGGGGACGGATCCGTTTGAAATGGCACCATATTGTGTCAACATCAAACGGATCCGTCCCCATTGACTTGCATTGTAATTCAGGACGGATCCGTTTGGCTCCGCACGGCCAGACGGACACCAAAATGACTTTTTTTTTCATGTCCGTGGATCCTCCAAAAATCAAGGAAGACCCACGGACGGAAAAACGGTCACGGATCACGGACCAACGGAACCCCGTTTTGCGGACCGTGAAAAAAAACGTCCGTGTGCATGAGGCCTTACAGTGATTTTAGAGACAGACCTGTCATTGCTATGTTAAAGATAATACAAACGGATCCGTTCATAACGGATGCAGACGATTGTATTATCATGATGGAAGCGTTTTTGCTGATCCATGACGGATCCAGCAAAAACGCTGGTGTGAAAGTAGCCTTAATTAGATGAAATGACCTTTTAAAGTCTCCAGCATGTGAGGAAGTACTGGGAAACTACAGGTGAAACTCGAAAAATTAGAATATTGTGCAAAAGTCCATTTATTTCAGTAATGCAAAAGAAAAGGAATTGCATTAATGCAGCTTAAAATTAGAATTTTGTGAAAAGGTTCAATATTCTAGGCTCAAAGTGTCACACTCTAGTCAGCTAATTAATCCATACCCCCTGAGCAAAGGGTACCTCAAAATTGTGGCTTTGGGGTTTCATAAGCTGAAGCCATAATCATCCAAATTATAACAAATAAAGGCTTGAAATATCTCACTTTGCATGTAATGAGTTTATCACATACAATGCCTTGCAAAAGTATTCACCCCCATTGACTTTTTTTGCATTTTGGTACAGTACAGCCTTAAAGGGAACCTGTCACCAGTTTTATGGTGTCCTAACTAAGGGCAACATAAATAAGTGACTGATTCGCTTAGCAAAATGCTGGGTCACTTTCTTTAATTGACCCAGTCAATCTGCAAACATCTTGTATTGAAAAGCTCCATTCATGAGCTTCTGACTCTCCCCGCCCACCTGCTGCTGAATGACAGTTTGCTTCCATAGGAATCAGCAGCAGGTGGGCAGGGGAGTGGCTATAGCTCTGAATTAAATATACGCTGGACTCAATGACATCTCGCCGGACTCAAATCAGCTCATTAGCATGCGGCATGCAGCATCTTTGTGTGTATAGTATGAGGTAACCACCTGTCAAGTGAATACATCTAAGGCACTTTTTAGTAGTTAATGATTGTATATAATTAGTTAGATTATAATCAAATATCCACATGACAGGTTCCCTTTAAATTCAATGTGTTGTTAATCTGAATTTTATGTGATAGATCAGAACACAATAGTCTAAGGCTACATTCACACGTCAGTATTTTTCTATATCCCGAATTTCGGTCCGTTTTTTGCGGATCCGTTGTTCCTGAAAATGTTTCCGTATGTCATCCGTTTTTTGCGGATCCGCAAAAAACGAAAACATGTATAAATTTCAATAAGCAAATAAAGTTGTTTGGATTTCTTTTAAAAAAAAAAAAAGTTTCTGTTTGCAGGATTTTATTTCCAGGAACGGAATTCGCATAAAACGGATGACATACGTAATGACATCCGAATGTCTTCCGTTTTTTGCGGATCCATTGACTTTGTATTGTACCAGGATCCGAATTTTGCGGAAAAGAATAGGACATGTTTTATATTTAATCGGACATGCGGAACGGAACAACGGAAACGGACAGCACACATTGTGCTGTCCGATTTTTTCCAGGACCCATTGAAAATGAATGGGTCCAGATCTGGTCCTGATCTGTTCCGCAAAAAACGGAACAGATCAGGAAAGAAAAAACGGACGTGTGAATGGACCCTAAGTTGGTGAAGTAAAATGAGAAAAATATTTAAATAAAACTATTGTTTAGGCCTCTTTCACACTACAGTATTTTGCGTTCCGTATACGGTCCGTTTTTTGCGTTCCGTATACGGTCCGTATACGGAACCATTCATTTCAATGGTTCCGCAAAAAAACGGAATGTGTTCCGTATGCATTCCGTTTCCGTATTTCCGTTTTTCCGTTCCGTTGAAAAGATAGAACATGTCCTATATTTGGCCGCAAATCACAGTCCGTGGCTCCATTCAAGTCAATGGGTCCGCAAAAAAAACGTAACACATACGGAAATGCATCCGTATGTCTTCCGTATCCGTTCCGTTTTTTGCGGAAGCATCTATTGAAAATGTTATGCCCAGCCCAATTTTTAATATGAAATTACTGTATACTGTATTTGCCATACGGAAAAACGGAACGGAACAACGGAACGGAAACGGAACCACAACGGAAGCAAAAAACGGAACAACGGATCCACGAAAAACGGAACGCAAAACACTGAATTCAACATACTGTAGTGTGAAAGAGGCCTTAGAAATAGAAAACAGAAAATTTGCACGTGCATATGTATTTACCCCCTTTGTTAGGAAGCCCATAAAAAGCTCTAGTGCAGTCATATAATTAGTGTCACATGATCTGTCATTACATATACACACCTTTTTTGAAAGGCCCCAGAGGCTGCAACACCTAAGGAAGAGGCATCACTAACCAAACACTGCCATGAAGACCAAGGAACTCTCCGAACAAGTAAGGGACAATGTTGTTGATAAATATAAGTCAGGGTTAGGTTATAAAAAAGTCTTTGGTGATCCCCAGGCGCACCATTAAATCTATCATAACCAAATGGAAAGAACGTGGCACAACAGCAAACCTGCCAAGAGACTGCCGCCCACCCAAACTCACGGACCGGACTAGGAGGGCATTAATCAGAGAGGCAGCACAGAGACCTAATGTAACCCTGGAGGAGCTGCAGAGTTCCACAGCAGAGACTGGAGTATCTGTACATAGGACGACAATGAGCCGTACGCTCCATAGAGTTGAGTTTTATGGCAGATTGTCCAGAAGAAAGCCATTACTTTCAACTAAAAACAAAAAGGCATGTTGTGAGTTTGCGAAAAGGCATGTGGGAGACTCCCAAAATGTATGGAGGAAGGTGCTCTGGTCTGATGAGACTAAAACTTAACTTTTCAGCCATCAAAGAGAACGCTATGTCTAGGGCATCACATCACCCAAAGAACACCATCCCCACAGTAAATCATGGTGGTGGCAGCATCATGCTTTGGGGATGTTCTTGAGCAGCTGGGACTGGGAAACTGGTCAGAGTTGAGAGAAAGATGGATGGTGCTAAATACAGGGATATTCTTGAGCAAAACCTGGACCACTCTGTGCGTGATTTGAGGCTAGGACGGAGGTTCACCTTCCAGCAGGACAATGACCCCAAACACACTGCTAAAGCAACACTTGACTGGTTTAAATGGAAACATGCAATTCTGTTGGAATGGCTTAGTCAATGCCCAGATCTCAATGCAATAGAAAATCTGTGGGCAGACTTAAAGATTGCTGTTCACAAGCACAAACCATCTAACTTGAAGGAGATGGAGCAGTTTTGCAAGGAGGAATGGGCAAAAATCCCAGTGGTAAGATGTGGCAAGCTCGTAGAGACTTATCAAAAGCGACTTAGAGCTGTGATTGCCGCATAAGGTAGCTCTACAAATATTGCCTTTAGGGGGGTGAATAGTTATGCACATTGACGTTTTCTGTTATTTTGTCATATTTGTTGTTTGCTTCACAAGAAAAAGAAAAAAAAAAAAACATCTTCAAAGTTGTGGGCATGTTCTGTAAATTAAATAATGCAAATCCTCAAACAATCCATGTTAATTCCAGGTTGTGAGGCACCAAAATACGAAAAAAGTCAAGGGGGTGAATACTTTTGCAAGGCACTGTATATTCGTTTCACCTTTTAAGTTGCATTACTGAAATAAATGAACTTTGCACAATATTCAAATTTTTTTAAGTTTCACCTGTACATACAGAGCCTTATCTGGGTTTATAGTGATATTTTGCCACCCTCTAGTCCTCTGGAATTGACATTAAATCCTCTGTCTATATAGCAAAGCTGGTAAGTTAATAATGGTAATAAAAAAAAACTAAAAAAGAACAGGAAGCATCAGTCAATTGTGGCTTATTTAATGTCCATTGTGAACACAGGAAAAGTTCAAGACTTTTATTATTTTTTACAGTAAAGATTACAAAATACTGTCAAAAATAATAAATATGTTTATAATAAAGTTCCTGTTAATAAACATGTTGTAGATACTATACTGCTCAGACAAATGGCCATGTTTCATACCGTAAGGAGTAATAAGTTTACTTATTGTAGAAGGAAAATACAGCTACTTTAATCAATAAAAATTCTCCCACCCATACAGACCTGCATTCCTAGTAATTAAGGACAGCGTTACACTGAAGAACTGAAAAAGTGTTAATCACTTTTCTGACCCAGATTTACTGTATGTTCACAGCCGTTAACAGAAATTCCGCTCATTTCTTATTGAAATTCAGTGAGCATGGTAGAAAATGCTGCCAAGGGAATTTAACTCTATATCCAGTCACACAGCATGAGTTCCTGTTTTGCTTACAGTGTGTAAGGTGTGCCTGGGGCACATGTTCTTTATGTTTTCTGCACGGCTTGCATTATGCAATATTTATTTTATTGTGCCTTTAAATTGTCATTTTTATGTTTATTGATGATGATGATGACTGTCTTGCTGTAAAGCTGTCTTATCTTTTGTATGTCTGCCATATTCTCTGTTGCCACTAGGTCCAACTGCAGTACTAGACTCAATCTATAGTATATAGTCAGAAAGTAGTTCAGTGTGTGTTATAAATCATAGATGTGAGTAAGGAATATATGCTGCAGATTGGTAGAGACAGAGGGTCTCCCAAAGCCTAGTGAGCAACTGCAAGATAGAGGTTCTTCTCATCATAGAGGGGAACAAGGAAACTTCCCTGTGAATAGAAGCAGCCAAAACCTATAACCCTGCCCGGGGGGTAGTTGTGCAGGATATTAATCAGAGTGAGATGCATTCTAGAAATTTGTAAGAGAGACAGTTACAACTAGGGGAGCAGCATGTGAAAAAGCCTGAGAGACATCCACTTAAGCAATGGAAAATTAATACATAGCTACAAAAGGATATCTCCAAGCTAGGCTTGTGTGGCTATAGAGAGAAAGCCATGATAGAGACTGTAGTGAGTGGTTATGGAGTGGAAGCAGATGAGACAGGGAACAAGCTGCTGATATCTAAGCAGGGGGAGAGGGATAGCAAGGCCTCGTTCAGCAAGTGACTGCAGTTCTGGGCCAGAGAAAGTATTTGGACAAACATCTCCAGCATCGCAACAAAGGCCTTTAGTGAAACCATTACACCTTTATTGCCGCCAACCGTAACTACTAAGCTGGGGCATGAACTGCAACCATCAAGTTTGTAGAATGTATCCGCCAAACATATGTACAAGAACTATAACTAGGGATGAGGGAATCAACTTCGGATGAAACATCCGAAGTCGATTTGCATAATACTTAGTTTGAATGCTGTATGAAGCGAGCACTCCGTACAGTATTAGAATGTATTGGCTCCTGTGAGCCAAAGTTAATACTTTGCGAAGTCTCGCAAAACTTTGCATAATAACTTCATAAATCAATTTCTACTGTAAAAAAACATATCCCAAACTTGGGTTCGGTTCCAAGTACCAGGTACTTACTTATTGATTTATGAAGTAATTATGCAAAGTCTCGCGAAACTTCGTGTAGTAATAACTTCGGCTCATAGTAGCCAATACATTCTAATACTGTACGGAGTGCTCGCTCCGTACAGCATTCAAACGAAGTATTATGCGAATCGGCTTTGGATGTTTCATCCTAAGTCGATTCGCTTATCCCTAACTATAACCAATAAATCTGTTCTTTCCTGTTCCTGTTTAAAGGGGTTGTCTCAATTCAGCAAAAGGCACTTATCATATAGTCAAAGTTAATACAAGGCACTTACTAATGTATTGCGATTGTCCATACGGCCTCCTTTGCTGGCTTGATTAATTTTTATTGCCTCCAACCCTAACTACTAAGCTGGGGCCAGAACTATAACCATCAAGTTTGTGCTGGAATGTAACCGTCAAACATCTGTACAAGAACTATAACCAATAAACCTGTTCCCTCCTGTTGACTAAAGCTCCTGTTTTGTCTGCCTTGTTGTCCATAAGTGTGCTGCATTCCCTTGCTTAGGTAAAGTACTTAAGCCTGATTTGCCCATCATCCTCTCAATTGCACTTAAATAGAGTAAGAGATGTCTATAAAAAAGTGAAAGATGTTAGTTCTAAAACCAGTATGCTACACTCTCTTTTACAAAAAAAATACAGGGTGTGCTTCCAATAATAGGAGCACCAGGAAGAATTAATACATTTTAAGAGGTTGTCTCACTTCAGCAAAAGGCATTTATCATATAGACAAAGTCAATACAAGGCCTTTACTAATGTATTGTGATTGTCCATATTACCTCCTTTGCTGGCTTGATTCATTTTTCCATTACAATATACACTGCTCGTATCCAGGGGTTACGACCACCCTCTAATCCAGCAGCAGTGGTCATGCTTGCACACTATAGAAAAAAGTGGTGGACTGGGCGCACTCCCGTTATCCGACCACTAGAGAGGCCGACACTCTTTTCTATAGTGTGCAAACATGGCCACTGCTGATGGATTACATGGTGGTCTTAACCATGGAAACAAGCAGTGTAAAATGTGATGTAAAAATTAATCAAGCCAGCAACGGCGGCAATATGGAGAATCACAATACATTAGGAAGTGTCTTGTATTAACTTTGTCTATATGCCATTTGCTGTAGTGGGATAGCTGCTTTAAAGAAACTGCCATAACTTGGGGAAAAAAAAGGTAAAACACATTTGGGGTCATTTATCAAACTAGTGTAAAGTAGAAACGGCTTAGTTGCCCATAGCAACCAATCAGATTACACCTTTCATTTTTGACAGCTCTTTGGAAAATGAAAGCTGGAATCTGATTGGTTGCTATGGGCAACCAAGCCAGTTCTACTTTACACCAGTTTGATAAATGACCGCAATTGTTTATTGTCTATTTACTAAAATCTAATTACTGAAACTAACATTAAATACGTGGCATATTTCCTTTAATTTAAATATTTGTTCAAAATACTCAATTACTTATTTAGTAACAAGATTACATGGAATACATTTCCTGGTTTAAAAAATGTGAATTTTTCCACAGAAAAACACTTAAAAAACTATTGTTTTCTGTATATAGCAATGCATGCAGTCCCATGGCAAGATCCCAATACTACAAATCTACTTCCAGCAAGTGGTAACAGTATGTGAATAAAACATAGCTGCTATTTCTGGAAGTTATCTTTTATTAATGTGATATGGAATTTTATGTTTTTTTCAGTGGTTTTAAATCATTTATAAAGAATGGTGTAAGCTAGGTTTAAATTGTTAGGTTTCATAAATTTATACTCATTTATATAATCAATTTATAATCATGGGTAATACCAAAAACTGTGATGCTGTAACTAGTAACTACTAAGAACATTTTTCTTTTTTTATTTTATGAGGCCTATGCTTTGATCATGCTTCACAGGTTAGTACTATAGTTTGTAGATATAACAATGATATATTTTGTTACATACCAAAAAAGTCTAAAAAGTTTAATTTTTAATCTACTCCCCATTGTTTCTACTCTGCCGTTCCCCTCTACCAATCCCTTCACTGGTTGTTTGTTGCCCTGCAAATTAATTTTAAAATATTAGAGACATACAACGCTGTCTGCAACCTGTCCCTTCTATATATCTGTGACCTAATCTCCTTATACATCCCTACACGTAATCTCTGGTCCTCACAGGATCTCTTTCTTTGCTCTTCTATTTTCTGCTCCTCACACGATCATCTTCAGATTGTCCTCTACCATCCAACCTTTCAAAAACAAAATGAAACTTCTTCAGGAAAGTCTACAGACTACAATAACCCTACTATCCCTACTTTACCATCTGTGCAGCTTCCATTCTCATCCAGTAGCCCTCATGGGTAGGGTCCTCTCTCCTTCTGTACCATTTGGTCACTACATTAGTCCGTAACTATTGTACTTGTTTTTTTTTATTTATTATATTATGTTGCAAACCCTTTTTATATGTAGAATATGCTAAAATTACAAATACCTTAAAATAAATAACAACAATAATTATATTAAAGGGGTTTTCCTCTCGAACATAAAGCTATTTCAATGTATATGCAAAACAAAGATAAACATTTTGTCAAAGAAAGTTCTTAAAGCATACTGTACCTGCCCCTTGTTTGACATCTAATTGCATATTTCTGCTGACCTTGTTGCTAGTGCTCGGCCTCACTTCCCATCAGAAAGGCAGCTAATGCACAATAGATAAAAGCAGAAGCGAGATCATCAGCAGTAGTATTAGCACGAGCAGAGCTCCTAAGCATGCTCTGCATACAGAGGAACAATTGGAATTGCAGTCTACAGCACATCACATGCTACAGATGACCACTCTCTATTCCCACCTACAAAAAGAAGACTTGCCACGAATGAGAGTGGAAACGTTGGGGACACAACAGTGAGTCTTTAAGTCTCCAAGCACAGAGACAGATTAGTTTAAAATGGTAAGTTCACACAGTTACAATTTTAACCCCTTAAGGACTTAGGACGTACCGGTACGCCATGTTTACCGAGTCCTTAAGGACTCATGACGTACAGGTACGTCCTAAGTTTAAAAGTACATTGCGGTGCGGCAGGGGTTAATAGGAACAGGATGCCTGCTGAAATAATTCAGCGGGCATCCTTTTACAATGCAGGGGGCGTCATGTGACCCCACGTATCGGCGGTCGCCGCAAACCGCAGATCAATTCAGACCTGCGGTTTGTGGCTTTTACCTGGGGTTGCAGTGGCCATCGGGTCCCCATGCGGCTGTGGGGGGGACCCGATGGTATGGAAGGCAGCGCGATGTCTAAGAAAGGCATAGCGCTGCCTTCCGGTGACGAGCCTGTGAGATCCAGCCCCCTGGATCTCACAGGCCGGAAGCTGTATGAGTAATACACACAGTATTACTCATACAGCCAATGCATTCCATTACAGATGTATTGGAATGCATTGTAAAGGATTAGACCCCCGAAAGTTCAAGTCCCAAAGTGGGACAAAAAAATAAAGTGAAAAAGAAAGTTGAAAAAATTAAGTTTTCCCCCCAAAAATTAAAAGTTTCAAGTAAAAATAAACAAAAATGTCATTTTTCCCAAATAAGGTAAAACAAAAAATTGGTGAAAAATAGGGTAAAAAAGGTATACATATTAGGTATTAGATGAGTTAGAAACTCCATAAAAGTGACCCCATCTAAGAAACTACACCCCTCAAGGTATTCAAAGCTGATTTTACAAACTTTGTTAACCCTTTAGGTGTTGCACAAGATTTAATGGAAAATAGAGATCCAATTTCAAAATTTCACTTTTTTGGCAGATTTTCCATTTTAATATTTTTTTTCCAGTTACAAAGCAAGGGTTAACAGCCAAACAAAACTCATTATTTATGGCCCTGATTCTGTAGTTTACAGAAACACCCCATATGTGGTCGTAAACTGCTGTACGGGCACACGGCAGGGCATAGAAGGAAAGGAATGACATACGGTTTTTGGAAGGCAGATTTTGCTAGACTGGTTTATTTACACCATGCCCCATTTGAAGCCCCCCTGATGCACCCCTAGAGTAGAAACTCCAAAAAAGTGACCCCATTTGAGAAACTACGGGATAGGGTGGCAGTTTTGTTGGTACTAGTTTAGGGTACATATGATTTTTGGTTGCTCTATATTACACTTTTTGTGCGGCAAGGTAAACAAGAAATAGCTTTTTTGGCACTGTTTTTTTTTGTTATTTACAACATTCATCTGACAGGTTAGATCATGTGGTAATTTTATAGAGCAGGTTGTCACGGATGCGGCGATACCTAATATGTATACAATTTTTTTATTTATGTAAGTTTTACACAATGAATTCATTTTTAAAACAAAAAAAGTTTTAGTGTCTCCATCGTCTAAGAGCCATAGTTTTTTTCAGTTTTTGGGCGATTATCTTAAATAGGGTCTAATTTTTTGGGGGATGAGATGATGGTTTGATTTGCACTATTTTGGGGTGCATATGACTTTTTTATTGCTTGCTATTACACTTTTTGTGATGTAAGATGACAAAAAATTGCTCTTTTTACACCGTTTTCATTTTTATTTTTTTACTGTTGTCACCTGAGGGGTTAGTTTATGTGATATTTTTATAGAGCCGGTCGATACGGACGTGGCGATACCTAATATGTATACTTTTTTTTATTTATGTAAGTTTTACACAATGATTTCATTTTTGAAACAAAAAAAAAATCATGTTTTAGTGTTTCCATAGTTTTTTCAGTTTTTGGGTGATTATCTTGGGTAGGGTATGATTTTTGCGGGATGAGATGACGGTTTTATTGTTACAATTTTGGCGTACATGCGACTTTTTTTATCACTTTTATTACCTTTTTTGGGAAGTAAGGTGGGCAAAATTTCAATTTTCTCATAGTTTTTATTTTTTTATTTTTATGGCGTTCACCGTGCGGGGAAAGTAACATGACCGTTTTATAGATCAGGTCGCTACGGATGCGGCGATACCTAATATGTGTAGTGTATTTTTTATTTTATTTTTATTCAGTGATAAATGTTTTTTTTTATCTTAACTTTTTTCACTTATTTTTTTCATTTTTTTGACCCAGACCCACTTGGTTCTTGAAGATCCAGTGGGTCTGATGTCTGTATAATACAGTACAGTAGACCATATAGGGTACTGCCCTGTATTTTACTTACACTTTGTCTGAACAGATCTATGCCTTTAGCATAGATCTGTTCAGCACCATGGACAGCAGGATGCCTGAGAAGGTGTCCTGTTGCCATGGGAACCTTCCCCGCTGCTCAGTAGTGGTCAGAACTGCGCAGATGGGGAAGGGTAAGGGCGGGGCTCTAGGGGGCTGTCTGGGGGCTCTCTCCCTCTCCCATCGGGGGGCTGCAAAGGCACAGCAGCCCGCTGATGGGAGAGGGAGGGAGCTCCCTGAGCTGTTAACCTTTTCCATACAGCGGTCCGTACGGACCGCTGTATGGAAAGGGTTAAATATCTGACATCGCATCACCGATGTCAGCCGCTTCTACCAGGGTGTCAGCAATGTGCTGACACCCTGGTATACCCACTAGACGCCAACGATTATTCAATGGGAGGCGGGCGGGGAATAGCGATCCGGCCTGCCGCACCGCCCGCCTCCCGCACCGCCCGCAACCCTCCCCCTGCACCTCCCACCTGGATAAAATCATTCAGGGGTGCAGGGGGGAGGGATACATTTATATTTTACGAATGCTAAAGTTTCTGATCCCCCTGTCATGGAACCATGAACCAGACGTACAACAAGAGATGAGTGGAAATAAGAAGGCTTTATTGAAAATAAAGCTGTAAGGCAAAAGTCCAAACGGATGGCTAAACCGAAGCAGGGTCTTGCGAAACCAGGGATCAGGAACCAGAAGGGTAGTCAGACGAAGCCAGGATCAGGAACCAGCAGGGTAGTCAGACGAAGCCAGGATCAGGAATCAGCAGGGTAGTCAGACGAAGCCAGGATCAGGAACCAGAAGCAGCAGCAGTCTTAGAAGCATGTGAGCACAGGAGGACCAAGCAAGGAACTGAAGCCACAGACCTCCTATATATATGAGCTAGGCATCCAGCTCCTCCCAGTGGGAAGGAGGAGCCGCAGGGTGGGAGGCTACAAGAAACCCAGAAACCAAGATGGCCGCCAGCACATGTCAAACGAAGGAGAACAGCAAGGAGGTAAGACCATGACAGTACCTCCCCCTCAAGGGCCCCTCCTCCGCGGAGTAAGGAACGGTTTCTGAGGGAAGCGTGCGTGGAAGGCTCGGAGCAAGGCAGGAGCATGGACATCTGCGGAGGGAACCCAGGAACGCTCCTCTGGACCATAACCACGCCAATGGACCAAAAACTGCACCCGGCTGCGGACCAGGCGTGAGTCCAGGATATTGCTCACCTCATACTCCTCACGATTGCCCACTTGGACCGGACGAGGCCGAGGAATCGAGGAAGTGAAACGATTACACACCAGTGGCTTCAACAGGGAGACATGAAACACGTTGGAGATCCGCATGCCAGGAGGAAGCGCAAGGGCATAGGCTACCGGGTTTACCCTGCGAAGCACTCGGAAGGGACCAACAAAGCGAGGCGCCAGCTTGGGAGTGGGCACTCGAAGGTTGAGGTTGCGGGTGGACAACCATACGCGGTCTCCGACCTGGTAGGAAGGAGCGGGCGCTCGTCTGCGATCAGCCTGGAGTCTCTGGCGCTGCGCAGAGACCTCAAGGGACCTCTGGATCTGTACCCAAGAAGCACGTAGGACGGAAAGGTGATCCTCCACAGCCGGAATATCCTGGGGAGAGAATACCTCCGGTAACACGGCAGGTTGGAACCCATAATTGGCCATGAAGGGAGACGTCCCAGAGGAAGAGTTCACCGCCGTGTTCCTGGCAAACTCAGCCCAAGGCAGGAGGTCAACCCAATTGTCTTGGTGATCGGAGACATAGCAACGAAGGAATTGCTCCAAGGCCTGATTGGATCGTTCTGCGGCCCCATTGGACTGAGGGTGGTAGGCCGAGGAGAAAGAGAGATGAATCCCCAACTGGGAGCAAAAGGCGCGCCAGAACCTGGACACAAACTGACTCCCCCGATCCGACACAATCTCCTTGGGCAAACCGTGCAACCGGAAGACCTCCCTGGCAAAAATCGAGGCCAACTCTTGTGCAGAGGGTAACTTCTTGAGAGGAACACAGTGGCACATTTTGGAAAACCGATCCACTATCATGAGAATGACCGTATGGCCTCGGGCGGCCAGACCTGGGGATTACTGCCCTTCCTGGTCAGATCCGTGAGAGGCTTGGCTAGCATGGAAAAGTCCCTGATGAACTTCCGATAATAATTGGCGAAGCCCAAAAAGCGCTGCAGGGCACGAAGACCACTGGGCTGGGGCCACTGTAAGACAGCCGAAACCTTCTCAGGATCCATGGAGAACCCCTCAGCGGAAATGATGTAACCTAACAAGGTTACCTGGGATCGGTGAAATTCGCATTTCTCAAGCTTACTGAACAGCTTGTTCTCTCGTAACCGTTGCAACACTCGTCTGACATCCAGAATGTGGGCCTCCATGGATTCAGAATATACCAAGATGTCATCCAAATAGACCACCACACACTGCTGCAACAGGTCACGGAAAACATCGTTGATGAATTCCTGGAAGACTGCGGGCGCATTGCACAACCTAAAGGGCATAACCAAGGATTCATAATGACCGGTCCTGGTGTTAAACGCGGTCTTCCACTCATCGCCCGCCTTGATCCTTACCAGGTTATATGCCGCCCTCAGGTCGAGTTTGGTAAAGACCGTGGCCCCTTTGAGGCGATCGAACAGCTCGGAAATCAAGGGTATCGGGTAAGCGTTCTTGATCGTGATGCGATTGAGACCCCTGTAATCGATGCAAGGCCTCAACTCACCGCCCTTCTTTTTCACAAAGAAAAATCCAGCCCCTGCCGGGGACGAGGATTTGCGAATGTGTCCGCGTGAAAGCGCCTCCCTCACGTACTCCTCCATGGCCTCATTCTCCGCTACCGACAGTGGATAGACTTTGCCACGAGGCGGAACGGCACCAGATTGTAACTCTATGGCACAATCGTATGGGCGGTGCGGAGGTAGGGCAACCGCACGCACCTTATCGAATACATCCCGGTACTCCTCGTATTCAGGAGGCAACAGAGAGTCCGAGGAAGTACACAGCAACTTGACAGGCCCATGGATGCAACTAGCCCCACACTGCGGTGACCATGAGAGGATCTCGGCCGATTTCCAATCGAAAGTCGGATTATGCTTCTGGAGCCAGGGGTACCCCAAGACCACCGAGTAGTGTGGAGACGAAATAACCTGGAGACAGACTGACTCTCTGTGAACGGCACCAATGGCCATCCCCACTGGAAGGGTCTCATGAGTCACGTGTGGCGGCAGAAGGGGTCTGCCGTCTATCGCCTCAAGAGCCAGTGGGGAACCTCGAGGCTGCAGAGGAATGGAATTGGCGGCAGCGAACACACTATCAATGAACAAACCACTAGCACCAGAGTCCACCAACGCCTGGGTCGTCACCGAGCCCCCGACCCAGGAGAGGACAACAGTAATCAGTGGTTTGTCAACACGGGAAACCGGGGACGAGGAGACTCCACCCAAGATCTGCCCCCGACAGGATCTCAGGTGCGAGCGTTTCCCGGACGGTTCGGGCATGCCAACCGAAAATGCCCACCGAGACCACAGTACATGCATCGGCCCTCGCGTCTCCGGAGTACCCTCTCCCCCTCGGACAGGCGAGCAAACCCCAGCTGCATGGGTTCACCCCCAGACAAGTCATCCCCAGGAGGCGTGGGAGGAGAGGGAGGCACGGGTGGGACAGCAAACGTAGGCGCCAATCTGTTAGAAGGCCTCCGCAGGCTCTCCTTAAAGGAAGGTCTCTCCCTGAGTCTGGTGTCAATCAAAATCAGGAAAGAAATAAGAGACTCGAGCTCCACTGGTAGGTCCTTAGCTGCAACCTCATCCTTCAAGGCATCCGAGAGACCATGAGAGAAAGCAGCGACCAGAGCCTCATTATTCCAGCCCACCTCTGCTGCCAGGGTACGAAACTCAATGGCGTATTCAGCTACGGATCGTGAACCCTGTCTGATGGACATAAGGAGCTTCGCAGCAGAGGCAGCACGAGCCGGCTCATCGAATACCTTCCGAAGAGAAGCAACAAAACCAGAAAACTCGGCAACCACCGGATTGTTGTTCTCCCATAAAGGGCTGGCCCAGGCCAAGGCCTTGTCCGAGAGCAGCGAGATCAAGAAGCCCACCTTTGATCTCTCAGTAGGAAAGGCATGTGGCAGCAACTCGAAGTAAATGCCCACCTGGTTAAGGAAACCTCGGCACTGAGTTGGCTCTCCCCCAAAGCGCTGTGGAAGGGGGGCAGAACCGGTCATACCCCGAAACACAGGTGTCGGGGTAGACTCTGGCGCAACAACCGGAGCGGCAGTAGGAGCGGGCCCAGGAGCGACAACCGACCCATCGGCAACGGAAGCTAAATGAGCCGTGCGTTCAAGCAGGGTTTGCAACGCCACAGCGAACCGACCCAACAGGTGATCCTGCTGATCAAGTCTGGCAACCAGCGTAGGTAGCGAGGATGGCCCTGTACCGTCAGAATTCATGGCTTGGTCCTAATGTCATGGAACCATGAACCAGACGTACAACAAGAGATGAGTGGAAATAAGAAGGCTTTATTGAAAATAAAGCTGTAAGGCAAAAGTCCAAACGGATGGCTAAACCGAAGCAGGGTCTTGCGAAACCAGGGATCAGGAACCAGAAGGGTAGTCAGACTGAAGCCAGGATCAGGAACCAGCAGGGTAGTCAGACGAAGCCAGGATCAGGAATCAGCAGGGTAGTCAGACGAAGCCAGGATCAGGAACCAGAAGCAGCAGCAGTCTTAGAAGCATGTGAGCACAGGAGGACCAAGCAAGGAACTGAAGCCACAGACCTCCTATATATATGAGCTAGGCATCCAGCTCCTCCCAGTGGGAAGGAGGAGCCGCAGGGTGGGAGGCTACAAGAAACCCAGAAACCAAGATGGCCGCCAGCACATGTCAAACGAAGGAGAACAGCAAGGAGGTAAGACCATGACACCCCCCGCGCATTTAGCCTAGGTGCCTGCTCAATGATTTGAGCAGGCACCGGGTTCCGATCACTGCCAGCCGCACGGCAGTGATCGAAAATACACCAGGACACAAGGGCGTACCTGTACGCCCTATGTCCTTAAGGGGTTAAGTGATTTCCCTATCCACATTTGTTTGCAGAGCACTTGCAATGCTCTTAATCACATTTTGACGCCATTTGCAGCCCTCTAGCCCTTTCCATGACATTTTTACAGCCATTTTAGTGCTCAAAAGTTAGGGTCCCCATTGACTTTAATGGGTTTCGGGTTCAGGGTCAAGGTTGGGTCCCGTACTCAAACTTTTTTCCGAAGTTAGGCCGAACCCGTCAAACCCAAACCTCCAGGTGTCCGCTCAACTCTACTTCTGATCTTTTATGATTTAAGTTTTATCATAATACCTGCAGAATAAAATTATCAGCAAAATAACATATTTTGAATTATACAATACACAGTAAATCAATAGATTGCATGACATAATATATACAGGTCATTCTAAAAAAATTAGCATATTGTGATAAAGTTCATTATTTTCTGTAATGTACTGATAAACATTAGACTTTCATATATTTTAGATTCATTACACACCAACTGAAGTAGTTCAAGCCTTTTATTGTTTTAATATTGATGATTTTGGCATACAGCTCATGAAAACCCCAAATTCCTATCTAAAAAAATTAGCATATCATGTAAAGGTTCTCTAAACGAGCTATTAACCTAATCATCTGAATCAACTAATTAACTCTAAACACCTGCAAAAGATTCCTGAGGCTTTTAAAAACTCCCAGCCTGGCTCATTACTCAAAACCGCAATCATGGGTAAGACTGCCGACCTGACTGCTGTCCAGAAGGCCATCATTGACACCCTCAAGCAAGAGGGTAAGACACAGAAAGAAATTTCTGAACGAATAGGCTGTTCCCATAGTGCTGTATCAAGGCACCTCAGTGGGAAGTCTGTGGGAAGGAAAAAGTGTGGCAGAAAACGCTGCACAACGAGAAGAGGTGACCGGAACCCTGAGGAAGATTGTGGAGAAGGACCGATTCCAGATCTTGGGGGACCTGCGGAAGCAGTGGACTGAGTCTGGAGTAGAAACATCCAGAGCCACCGTGTACAGGCGTGTGCAGGAAATGGGCTACAGGTGCCGCATTCCCCAGGTCAAGCCACTTTTGAACCAGAAACAGCGGCAGAAGCGCCTGACCTGGGCTACAGAGAAGCAGCACTGGACTGTTGCATGTCATTCGGAAATCAAGGTGCCAGAGTCTGGAGGAAGACTGGGGAGAGGGAAATGCCAAAATGCCTGAAGTCCAGTGTCAAGTACCCACAGTCAGTGATGGTCTGGGGTGCCATGTCAGCTGCTGGTGTTGGTCCACTGTGTTTTATCAAGGG
Organism: Bufo gargarizans; assembly: GCF_014858855.1. Lineage (NCBI taxonomy): Eukaryota > Metazoa > Chordata > Amphibia > Anura > Bufonidae > Bufo > Bufo gargarizans. Next base: position 178,447,790 of record NC_058080.1, on the reverse strand, counting down.
CAGGGTCAATGCAGCTAGCTATCAGGAGATTTTGGAGCACTTCATGCTTCCATCTGCTGAAAAGCTTTATGGAGATGAAGATTTCATTTTTCAGCACGACCTGGCACCTGCTCACAGTGCCAAAACCACTGGTAAATGGTTTACTGACCATGGTATTAATGTGCTCAATTGGCCTGCCAACTCTCCTAACCTGAACCCCATAGAGAATCTGTGGGATATTGGGAAGAGAAAGTTGAGAGACGCAAGACCCAACACTCTGGATGAGCTTAAGGCCGCTATCGAAGCATCCTGGGCCTCCATAACACCTCAGCAGTGCCACAGGCTGATTGCCTCCATGCCACGCCGCATTGAAGCAGTCATTTCTGCAAAAGGATTCCCGACCAAGTATTGAGTGCATAACTGAACATAATTATTTGAAGGTTGACTTTTTTTGTATTAAAAACACTTTTCTTTTATTGGTCGGATGAAATATGCTAATTTTTTTAGATAGGAAATTTGGGTTTTCATGAGCTGTATGCCAAAATCATCAATATTAAAACAATAAAAGGCTTGAACTACTTCAGTTGGTGTGTAATGAATCTAAAATATATGAAAGTCTAATGTTTATCAGTACATTACAGAAAATAATGAACTTTATCACAATATGCTAAGTTTTTTAGAAGGACCTGTATATAAAGGGGTTAGCCCATGATTAATGTAAAAAATGCAAATCAGAGATCATATAGTACATGTACAGATACATTTTATTAAATAACTCAGTGGCTGTACATACTTACATACAATTACAAAAAAAATAAAAAATCTGTAAAATATTTGTATTTGGGACAACCCCTTTAAAGGGATTTCCTCACTTCAGCAAATGGTATTTATCATGTAGAGAAAGTTAATACAAGGCACTTACTAATGCATTGTATTTTCCATATTGTCTCCTTTGCTGGCTATACAAATTTTTCCATCACATTATACACGTTTCCATGGTTACAACCAACATACAATCCAGCATCTGTGGGTGTGCTTGCACACTATATAATAAATGCCATTTGCTAAAGTGAGACAACTCCTTTAAGGCTGGATTCACAAGTGACTGATGAGGATCAGATTTTCTGCAGCAGAAAATTTACATAATTTCTGCTTCTATTCTGCAGCAGAAAGAAAATGCACTAAAGGGTGCGTGTACATGCTGCGGATTTTGTTGCAGAAAAGCAGATTAGACGCAGTGTTATTCTTTGCATTGAAAACAATGAAAACTGCAATGAAATCCACAGTTTAAGGGCCCTTGCAAACGATCGTATGCCCTCCGAGACATACAGTCCGTGATTGGCATTGATCATGCGCACGGGAGTACACAGCATCATAGATTACATTGATGCTGTTGAGGTTGGGCCGCCCGCAGTGCTATTGTCCTGCACTCATATAATTGAGTGAGGGACAATAGCCCCGCGGGCGGCCCAACGTGCACAGCATCATTGTAATCTATGATGCTGTGTACTCCTGTGCGCACGATTAATGCCGCTCCGGGACATATGGCCCGCTCATGGACCGTATGTCTCGGAGGGCATTTGGTCGTGTGCAATGGCCCTAAATTGACATGCTGCAGATTTCAAATCAGCAATACCACAGCTTTTCTGCTGCGTTTTTTTATGCAACATGTAAATGAGAATTCAGAAATTCTCATCCGCATTGCTGGTTCTGTACAACATTTAAGATTTGCTGCACAAAAATCCACAACAGCAAATCTGCAGCTAATCAGTCACTTGTGAGCCGAGCCTAAAGGGGTTTTCAGATATCAAATAACATTTTCTAAAAATTATTGTTCTTGCTATTTCAAAAGGCAACAATGTCCCAAGTATATAGTATATAATTATGGTGCTCACCCAACTCTTCCACATCCACCGCCTCCCGTCTGGATCATTTAGCAGCACTTCCATATGAGATAGTTTGTAAGTAGAGTTGAGCGAACCCGAACTGTAAAGTTCGGGTTCGCACCGAACTTTTGGATTTTTGGACCCTGAAATCCGAACCCAATCTTTTCAGTAAAAGTTCTGGTTCTGGTTCGGTGTTCAGCGATTTAACTGCACTTTTTGAAAGGCTGCAGAGCAACCAATCATCAAGCGTTCTACTTTTCTGCCCTTAGAAGCCACCACAGCCATGCCTACTAATGGCATGACTGTGATTGGCCAGTGCAGAATGTGACCCAGCCTCTATATAAGCTGGAGTCACGTAGCGATGCACGTCACTCTGCTCTGATTAGTGTAGGGATAGGATGTTGCTGCTGTGAGGGAGAGAATAGGAAATAATCTTTAATCTGAAGTGTTTGTTAACTCAGCGATCTACATAGATTATGTTTTGTGAGTGCAGTGCACAATCTTTTTAACTTGCCCTGAGCCCAGTGACGCAGAAAACTAATTTCAGTGCACCAGCACAGGATATGTGCATTTGTGACAGACAAATACAATCTTGAAATAATGCAATAATTTTCTGGGTTTAAAAAAAAAACACTCATTTTTGGCAATACCCTACATCTGGTGCCTTTGCAGCATTTGTCAGTGTGAAATATCACCTTGAAATACTGCAATCATTTTCTGGGTTTTAAAAAACACCCTTTTTGGGCAAAATACTAAATTTGCAGCCTTTGCTGTATCTGTCAGTGCGAAATACAAGTGTCACGGACGGTGTACAGGAAACAAGGCAAAGCAACATGTATAAACGACTCGCTGGATCCAAAAACTAAGAAACCAAGGGAGACCCCTGCAGAAGACCTGGCACTTTCCCTGGCTGCTCAGCCTATGCAAAGATCCGAATGGTGGAGGTTTGCATATCCACGAACCTTGACTATAAAGCCCTGAGCACCCTACAATAGTGAGGGGACACGACCACCGGCTCCCTACACAAGATACGGAGGGAGTCAGGGTCACCTGGGATCCAGCAAACAGATAATAACAGATAAAGGTACAATACTTAGCTTTGAAGCAAACGGGAGGACAGAGTCAGCGTGCACACACACTCCAGGAAGTAGTATAAGCCGCCCAGAAAAGCCTTCTGGGGAAGAATTTAAAGGGAAGCAATTAGTCCAACACATGACAGCTGAGAGAGGCTGACGAGAGGAGGAGCTGAATACCACAACACAGAAACTCAAGGAGGAGGTTCTGAAAGGCCTCTGTCAGAGCTTCTCAGCTGTCTGGTTGTGACAGTACCCCTCCCTCTACGAGTGGACTCCGGACACTCAGAACCCACCTTCTCAGGATGGGACCTATGGAAAGCCCTGATGAGACGAGAGGCCTTAATGTCCATCACTGGGACCCACATCCTCTCCTCAGGACCATACCCCTCCCATTGAACAAGGTACTGAAGAGAACCGCGGACAAGACGAGAATCCACAATCCTAGAGACCTGAAATTCCAGATTCCCATCAACCATAATCGGAGGAGGAGGCAAAGGCGAGGGTACAATGGGTTGAACATAAGGTTTCAATAAGGACTTATGAAAAACATTATGGATCTTCCAAGTCTGAGGAAGATCAAGACGGTATGCAACAGGATTGATGACAGACAGGATTTTGTAAGGCCCAATAAACCTAGGACCCAACTTCCAGGAGGGAACCTTCAATTTGATATTCTTGGTAGACAACCACACCAGATCACCAACATTCAGGTCCGGACCAAGCACACGTCTCTTATCAGCCACACGCTTATATCTCTCACTCATGCTCTTTAGATTATCTTGAATCTTTTGCCAAATAGATGACAAAGACGAGGAGAATCTGTCCTCATCAGGTAAACCAGAAGACCCCTCTCCCGAGAAAGTCCCAAACTGTGGATGAAACCCATATGCACCAAAAAATGGTGACTTATCAGAGGACTCCTGACGACGGTTATTTAAAGCAAACTCAGCAAGGGACAAAAAAGAACACCAATCCTCTTGATTCTCTGCCACAAAACAACGCAGATATGTCTCCAGATTCTGATTGACGCGCTCTGTCTGGCCATTCGACTGCTGGTGGAAAGCAGAAGAGAATGACAACCGAACCCCCAAGCGAGAACAGAAAGCCTTCCAGAATCTGGAAACAAACTGCGTGCCCCTATCAGAGACTATGTCTGAAGGAATACCGTGCAATTTGACAATGTGATCAACAAATGCCTGCGCCAGCGTCTTAGCATTGGGCAAGCCAGGAAAAGGGATGAAATGCACCATTTTGCTAAAACGGTCCACCACCACCAGAATCACAGTCTTCCCCGAGGAACGAGGCAGGTCCGTTATGAAGTCCATGGACAGATGTGTCCAAGGACGGGAAGGAATGGGTAAGGGAAGGAGAGGACCTGATGGCCGTGAATGAGGGACTTTGGCACGAGCGCAAGTCTCGCAGGCTGCCACAAAACCCTCAACCGACTTACGAAGCGCAGGCCACCAGAATCTCCGAGCGATGAGATCCAGTGTGGCTCTTACCCCCGGGTGCCCAGCAAGGACCGTATCGTGGTGTTCTTTAAAAATCTTGTGTCTTAAAGCGAGAGGCACAAACAACCTCCCAGGAGGACAAAGATCAGTAGCCTCTGACTGGGCTGCCTGCACCTCTGCCTCCAATTCAGGAAAAAGAGCAGAGACCACCACACCTTCAGCCAAAATGGGACCCGGGTCTTCAAAATTCCCGCCTCCCGGAAAACAACGTGACAGGGCATCTGCCTTCACATTCTTAACTCCAGGGCGGAACGTGACAACAAAATTAAACCTAGAAAAGAACAACGACCATCTGGCCTGTCTCGGGTTCAGACGCTTGGCTGACTCCAAGTAGGCCAGATTTTTATGGTCAGTAAATACGGTAATAGGGTGTCTGGCTCCCTCTAGCCAATGGCGCCATTCCTCAAAAGCCAACTTGATGGCCAACAATTCCCTATCTCCCACATCGTAATTTCTCTCTGCGGAGGAGAGTTTTCTTGAGAAAAAGGCACACGGTCGCCATTTGGCAGGAGAGGAACCCTGAGACAAGACCGCCCCCACACCCACCTCAGAAGCATCAACCTCAACTATGAAGAGTAAAGAAACATCAGGTTGCACCAAGATGGGAGCGGAAGCAAAACTCTCCTTGATATCAGAAAAAGCCTTACGCGCCTCTACTGACCAAGAAGAAAAATCTACCCCCTTTCTGGTCATATCAGTGAGTGGTTTAACAATAGAAGAATAATTCAAAATGAACTTCCTGTAATAATTGGCAAAGCCCAAAAAACGCATCAGTACCTTTTGATTCTCAGGAAGCTCCCACTCAAGCACAGCGCGGACCTTCTCGGGGTCCATGCGAAAACCAGAAGCGGAGAGAAGAAACCCCAGAAATTGAATTTCTGGAACCGCAAACACACATTTTTCCAGTTTCGCATATAATTTATTCTCCCGCAGGATGAGCAAGACCTGACGTAAATGTTCCTTATGAGTTTTGAAATCGGGAGAAAAAATCAAAATGTCATCCAAATACACCAATACAAATTTTCCCATCAAATGATAAAAAATGCTGTTCACGAAATGCTGAAAAACGGCTGGGGCATTCATCAAACCAAAAGGCATAACCAAATTTTCAAAATGGCCCTCAGGGGTATTGAAGGCCGTCTTTCATTCGTCCCCTTCTCTGACCCTGACCAGGTTGTATGCCCCTCTTAGATCTAATTTGGAAAAGACTTTAGCCCCAACAACCTGGTTAAATAGGTCCGGGATCAGAGGAAGCGGATAAGGGTCACGAATTGTGATATTGTTCAGCTCCCTGAAATCCAGACAAGGTCTTAAAGAATCATCTTTTTTTTTAACAAAGAAAAAACCTGCGGCAACAGGTGACTTCGAGGGTCGTATGTGTCCTTTTCTCAGACTCTCAGAGATATAAGCACGCATAGCGATCCTCTCAGGTTGGGAAAGATTGTATAAACGAGATTTAGGCAGCTTGGCGCCTGGGATGAGATTAATAGGGCAATCGTACTCCCTGTGCGGGGGCAAATCCTGAACTCCACTCTCAGAGAAGACATCCGAAAATTCAGAGAGAAAAGATGGTACAGTCTTAGTAGCAACCTCAGAAACAGATGTCATGAGGCAATTCTCTCTGCAAAAGTCACTCCAACCATTTATTTGCCTCGCTTGCCAATCAATGGTGGGGTTATGCTTAGTGAGCCAGGGCAGCCCCAACACCAGAGGGGTGGGTAAACCGCTAAGGACGAAACATGACACATCCTCAACATGAGCATCACTCACAATTAAACGGATATTGTGAACTATGCCCTTTAATGATTTTTGAGAAAGTGGAGCGGAATCGATAGCAAAAACAGGAATATCTTTTCCCAAAGTGCGCACCCGGAAACCATGAGTTATCGCAATTTGATTATCAATGAGATTAACCGCTGCTCCACTATCCACAAAAATCTCACAAAAAATGTTCTTGCTCTCTAGCGCCACCCTAGCCGGCAGGACAAAACGGGAACTACAAGCAAATGGAAAACCTTCAATTTCCGCCTCAACCCTGCCAATAGTAACAGACGGAACATTTTTAAAAGATTTTTTCCTGTTTGTTTCTTTATTACTCCCAGAAAACTGCCTGAATCTCCTAGAGGGACAAATATTTGCCAAATGATTTATACCTCCACAACAAAAACAAACCCTCCCATGCGAGCTGAATCTTCTATTGTCAGAAGCAATCAACCCCAGCTGCATGGGCTCCTGCTCAGAAGGGGCTGACGGCGACTGACACCCCTGCGCACAGAGCGGGACCGCTGCACTGTCCTGGGACTGCATATGACAGGAAGGAGACATCTCTCCTCTCTCTCTAAGACGCCTGTCAATACGAATGGCCTGAGACATAGCAGAGTCCAAAGAAATAGGCCTCTCATGAAAGGCAAATGCATCTTTCAATCCCTCTGAAAGACCATGGCAAAATTGACTTCGGAGCGCAGCATCATTCCAACCAGTATCAACTGCCCATCTCCGAAATTCTGAGCAGTATATTTCTGCGGATTGTTTACCCTGGCATAATAGACGTAGTTTAGACTCAGCCAGAGCAATACGATCCGGATCATCATATATCTGACCCAGGGCTAAAAAGAATTCATCCACTGAACGGAGAGGCCGTGCCCCCTCCGGCAGCGAAAAGGCCCAGGACTGAGCGTTACCTCTGAGCAGCGATATAATGATCCCCACCCTCCGTTCCTCATCACCAGAGGAGTGGGGAAGAAGGCGAAAATGGAGTTTGCAAGCCTCTCTAAAACGCACAAAATTCTCACTACCCCCGGAGAACGTATCCGGGAGCGAGATCTTAGGCTCAGAACAAACTCCATGAACGCAAGCTGAACCGGTCACTTGAAGCTGAGAAAAAGTCTTACGGAGATCAGCTACCTCCAATGAAAGACCCTGGAAGCGTTCAGCCAAAAGTGAAACCGGATCCATGCTTGAGACGGTTATGGCAGCTTATAATGTCACGGACGGTGTACAGGAAACAAGGCAAAGCAACATGTATAAACGACTCGCTGGATCCAAAAACTAAGGAACCAAGGGAGACCCCTGCAGAAGACCTGGCACTTTCCCTGGCTGCTCAGCCTATGCAAAGATCCAAATGGTGGAGGTTTGCATATCCACGAACCTTGACTATAAAGCCCTGAGCACCCTACAATAGTGAGGGGACACGACCACCGGCTCCCTACACAAGATACGGAGGGAGTCAGGGTCACCTGGGATCCAGCAAACAGATAATAACAGATAAAGGTACAACACTTAGCTTTGAAGCAAACGGGAGGACAGAGTCAGCGTGCACACACACTCCAGGAAGTAGTATAAGCCACCCAGAAAAGCCTTCTGGGGAAGAATTTAAAGGGAAGCAATTAGTCCAACACATGACAGCTGAGAGAGGCTGACGAGAGGAGGAGCTGAATACCACAACACAGAAACTCAAGGAGGAGGTTCTGAAAGGCCTCTGTCAGAGCTTCTCAGCTGTCTGGTTGTGACAACAAGCGTTAGATACCACTGTTATATTCGCTATAAAAAACACCCTTTTTGGGCAAAATACTAAGTTTGCAGCCTCTGCTGCATCTGTCAGTGTGAAATACAAGCGTTAGATACTACTGGTATATTCTGCTATAAAAAAAAAAAATATAACATTTGGGTCTAAATACTTTTTGAGGTGTTTGCTGCATGTGTGATTGTTTTTTTTTTTTTTTTTTTTTGCGTAAATTATGAATATCACAATAGATTCAAGATTAATATACAAGAGATAGAACTATAACCTTCCCTGCTCCCCCTCAATTGGCTGTCATCACTACAGCTCTAATAAAAGTAAACAGCAGCCTTAGGTACTGATGCTCAGGTACATTTATTGAAGTTAGTTTAAGTTTCACATGCAACAATATGTATAACGTTTCGGCATAACAATGCCTTCGTCAGATACTATAGAAAGAGAATTGAAAGTCATATTAAACCAAAGAAAAAACAAAAAAGAAAAAGAAAACATAGCACATGACCAGCGATCATACAAAAGAGATTGTACAAAGTCAAAATTCATAATGGCAAATACATCAGACCTTGCAGGGACATCTGAAGACAATGAAGGTTTAAATAATTCATATATCCGGTGCTGAAAGCCGTATATAGGTAAATGGTCCAGATAAGCGAGGAGGTCTCTACATAAATAGAGAATATTGAAACACATTATGTCATTTTAGTGTTAAGGGAAAACATGCGGTCATCAAAAAAACGGAGCAAATGTGCATATATGATAGAGGCTATATAGCCACTTACCTATGCCGCAAGGTGAGAAGACAGACAGGTAGATGGACGCTTATGGAGAATGGCATGTGTATAACATGCTCAGGCTAGGGATGGCGTCTGGGGGTGTGAGTGGTGGCCAGACATTTAAAAGGAGCGCCTGAATGCACGTGGGGGCGGCGCAATCGAAAACGCTGATGCGTTCCAGCTTGGAACGCATCAGGCGCATGCGCCGTAGCGGCGGAAGCGCGTCACAGGAAGTGACGTCCTAGAATCTCGGCAAGTGAATCTAGGCCCAGGAGACGGTGCGTTCCAGCGTGGAACGCACTGCGTCAGGCAATGAATAGCTGGTAGCAATGCAGAACAGGCATTGCAATACAGAGTCGGCAGCTCTCTTAATATGTTGGCCATACTATCGCTTATATAACAGTGAGGTGGGAGTAAGAAATAGGAAATTAGAAAAGAAAAATAGAAAATAAGAGAGTGAGGAAATAGAAGAATAAAAAGAATAAAAGAATAAAAGACAAGGGGAACCAGAAAAGGGAAGTGATACACAGATAAAGGTGAATAGAGTAAGCAATAAGGGAATCAGAACATAGGAACCAAGGAGTGATACACAGATAAAAGTAATTAGAATAATAATAACATGAGAAAGGATAGTCTAGCATATAAAAGGTACAGTTAACGAACTGACATAGATACAAGGTAGAAACACCATGGGGGGTGACATCTTAAGTATCGAATACCGTTACTACAGTGAATAGTGTCGGATTATGGCGGTGCACCGATCAATATAAGGTGAATTGTAACAAAGGATACCCATCTGCGGCATGGAAGTATTCTAATGCGCCAAAAAAAAGGAGGAACAGAAAAATTAGAACCATTTCATTATCACAAATACACAGTATTCGTATGTCCTCATGGTTGTATAATATTCGCATATTGTATATTAAATAAAGCTCTGAATTTCATATTCACGATTAAGGCCGTTAGGTGTTAAACTATCCAATCTATGGATCCAATATGCTTCCCTAATTTTCAACAAGCGGATTCGATCGACACCCTGTCGTGGTAGTGGCACCTGTTCTAACACCTGGAATTTCAACTGTGCGATATTATGGCGCATTTGGTGGAAAAGGGCAGGGACCGGGAGTAGTAAGTTATTGTTTCGGATTTTGGATTTGTGTTGACAGATACGCTCCCGTATCTTTTGTGTAGTCTCTCCGACATACAAAATCCTTCCTCTTGGATACACAATCCTTCCTAGATATTGTCCTAAACCTGGAACCGCTACCTGTTGAATCCTTTTTGGCCACTTGGGATGTGACCAGTTTATACACGTCCATCCAACACGATAAAGGCATCCAGGCAGTTGAAAGGTTACTCATCACCTCCAGCATACAGACCACAGCATGCGATTTCTATTTAGATCTGTTGAAACTAGTACTGTCATCCAATTATTTTTTGTTCCAGGACACATTTTTCTTACAGAAACGTGGAACCGCGATGGGGTCCAATGTGGCCCCGCCTTATGCTAATTGCTACATGGACCATTTCGAAAATCTATTTGTTTACACCAATCCACTATTCACCAAACATGCAACAGTTTGGAAACGTTATATCAATGACATTTTTTGCATTTGGCGAGGCCCATTGGACTCCCTTCTAAAGTTCAAAGTTTTTCTAAATTCCATTTATCCAGAGCTCCAATTCACTATCTACTATGACCGATGTACCATCAACTTTTTGGATACCACAATTACATGTGACACAGTAGGCAAACTAACAACAGATCTGTTCCGGAAACCAACAGACCGTAACAACTTACTGCACTTACGAGTTTCCATTCCCCCAACAAGAAAAGGGCATTACCAGGATCACAGTACCAGCGAGTGAATAGAATAGTACAAGATAGTTCCACAAGAGAGATACGCCTAAAAGAGATGGCAAATAGATTTCAGGATAGAGGCTATCCTAAATCCATTACCCAATACAACGTGACACCAAAAATCAAAATCCGACCTCAGGCTCCACGGATACCCTTTGTCCACACATATCACCCATGTGCACAAAAGATCCTGAACATCATTCGGGGCCATTGGCCCATTTTGGGCAAAGCATTTCCGGATATTCTTGAATTTGGCCAACCTATTCTACCTTGTAATAAACGGCCAAAAATCTACGGGACCTATTGGTCCGCGCAGATGAGGGTTCTACAAAAAGTTTGCCTCAACAAACATTCCTGAGAACACGTAAGAAGGGTACATTTCCGTGTCTGCGGTGTATGCAATGCTCACATGTACAAAAAGGGTCACATATCTCACATCCTCGCACAGGAGAATCTATACCCATACGAGATTTTTTTACTTGTGACTCAGATCATGTGGTGTACATGTTGAAATGCCCATGCGGACTTATATATGTCGGAGAGACTACACAAAAGATACGGGAGCGTATCTGTCAACAGAAATCCAAAACCCGAAACAATAACTTACTACTCCGGTCCCTGCCCATTTCCACCAAATATCGCACAGTTGAAATTCCAGGTGTTAGAACAGGTGCCACTACCACAACGGGGTGGCGATCGAATCCGCTTGTTGAAAATTAGGGAAGCATATTGGATCCATAGATAGTGGATGGATAGTTTAACACCTAACGGCCTTAATCGTGAATAGGAAATTCAGAGCTTTATTTAATATACAATATGCAAATATTATACAACCATGAGGACATACGAATACTGTGTATTTGTGATAATGAAATGGTTCTAATTTTTCTGTTCCTCCTTTTTTTAGGCGCATTAGAATACTTCCATGCCGCAGATGGGTATCCTTTGTTACAATTCACCTTGTATTGATCGGTGCACCGCCATAATCCGACACTATTCACTGTAGTAACGGTATTCGATACTTAAGATGTCACCCCCCATGGTGTTTCTACCTTGTATCTATGTCAGTTCGTTAACTGTACCTTTTATATGCTAGACTATCCTTTCTCATGTTATTATTATTCTAATTACTTTTATCTGTGTATCACTCCTTGGTTCCTATGTTCTGATTCCCTTATTGTTTACTCTATTCACCTTTATCTGTGTATCACTTTCCTTTTCTGGTTCCCCTTGTCTTTTATTCTTCTCTTTTATTCTTCTGATTCCTCACTCTCTTATTTTCTATTTTTCTTTTCTAATTTCCTATTTCTTACTCCCACCTCACTGTTATATAAGCGATAGTATGGCCAACATATTAAGAGAGCTGCCGACTCTGTATTGCAATGCCTGTTCTGCATTGCTACCAGCTATTCATTGCCTGACGCGGTGCGCTCCACGCTGGAACGCACCGTCTCCTGGGCCTAGATTCACTTGCCGAGATTCTAGGACGTCACTTCCTGTGACGCACTTCCGCCGCTACGGCGCATGCGCCTGATGTGTTCCAAGCTGGAACGCATCAGTGTTTTCGATTGCGCCGCCCCCACGTGCATTCAGGCGCTCCTTTTAAATGTCTGGCCACCACTCACACCCCCAGACGCCATCCCTAGCCTGAGCATGTTATACACATGCCATTCTCCATAAGCGTCCATCTACCTGTCTGTCTTCTCACCTTGCGGCATAGGTAAGTGGCTATATAGCCTCTATCATATATGCACATTTGCTCTGTTTTTTGATGACCGTATGTTTTTTTGATGACCGTATGTTTTCCCTTAACACTAAAATGACAGAATGTGTTTCAATAGGCTCTATTTATGTAGAGACCTCCTCGCTTATCTGGACCCTTTACCTATATACGGCTTTCAGCACCGGATATATGAATTATTTAAACCTTCATTGTCTTCAGATGTCCCTGCAAGGTCTGATGTATTTGCCATTATGAATTTTGACTTTGTACAATCTCTTTTGTATGATCGCTGGTCATGTACTATGTTTTCGTTTTTGTTTTTTCTTTGGCTTAATATGACTTTCAATTCTCTTTCTATAGTATCTGACAAGGGCATTGTTATGCCGAAACGTTATACATATTGTTGCATGTGAAATTTAAACTAACATCAATAAATGTACCTGAGCATCAGTACCTAAGGCTGCTGTTTACTTTTATTGGATCTACTGGGGTGGAACCCTACAGTCAGTCTCCATACAGAGTGCGCTGAATACAGATTCAAGATCACTACAGCTCTATCAGATGCAGCTATAATTACGGTAATAATTGTGTCTAAAGAGTTACGCGTGCCGCTCTCCGTTTCCTTTCCATATCCTCATACATTTTAATTTGTTGAAGGTACTGGATCCATTCACTTAACGAGTGTGGGGAGACAGGCCCCCAGTGTTTAATTAAGATGACCTTTGCCACCATCAACCCCCTCATCCAGATCTGTCTGACCCGGACCGGAATTACCGTGTCTAGAGCAAAATATCCCAACATCACCGTCAACATCCCAGGGTTATATGTCGAAGAGGACTCCTTTTGTAGGGCTACAAAGACCTTTACCCAGTTCTATTTTAATTTGCTGCAGTTCAAAAGTAAATGGCCGAAATCCGCGTTCACACATCCACATTTAGGACAACTGCAATCTCAGCCTTTGTTTTGAGGAAATTTCACTTGGATTTTTGGCGTATAATACAATCAATGCAAGATCTGAAATTGAATTAATCTGTCAGCATTAGAAATTGTAGCCTTTTTTGCATTTCTATAAATACTGGTCCATTGTAATGGGGGGCAATGCAACTCTTGCTCCCATTTACTTGGGCTTTTGAAAACAGTTACGGTTGCCAATGCCATTTGAAGTTTACAGTATAAATAAACTAGCTATCCTTAACCCTCTCCTCTTTCTGAGCATAACAATAATCACAAATTAAATTCTCCAGTGGAAAAATATAACCTTTGTTGCTAGAGGCCTCATATACGTCTTTTAGACGTGCATACATAAACAAATCTAATGATGTACTATCAGTGAAATTAAATTCCAAAACCGATTAAAAATGTCCCAAAGAAAAAAGACGACACACATTGACAGGCCCCTTACGGAGCCAATAAATACAATTTGTGATTTTGAAGAATTCCACCAGATTCCTGTTCTCCCACAGAGGGGTGAAAGCAAAAGAATAGGAGACTTTAAGGATCCTCTTAAGCTTATTCCAAACCCTCTGTAGGGTCCAAGGCATCAATAGGGACTTCTTCAATCCCAAATAACCAGATTCCAAACATGTGAAAATATTCTCTATTGGTTTATGGATAACCTGAGTCAAATATTGTGCAAGTAAACTCTCTTTAAAATTACATTGCTGAATCTGTGCGCATAAATAACATCCTTGAAAAAAAGGAGATAATAACCCGCCCTCCGATTCCGACAGCCATAGATATCTTTGTTTTATACGCACCCTCTTCCTTCCCCATATTAGATCGTTAATAAGAGTCTCCAATCTATGGAAAAAAATATCATTGATCCAAACAGGGGAAGCACACATCGGATACATCACAATAGGCAGAATGATCATTTTAACCAGTGCTATTCGATCAGTCTGTGCCAATATCAATTTCTGCCAAGCGCATATTTTAGACTTAACTTTATTCAAAACCGGGGCCACATTAAGCTCATAAAACCTATTTATGGGAACACCAATCTTAACCCCCAAGTAGCCCAGGGTCTCATTGGGAGCAAGAACCCGAACTCCACTCTCCTCATCTACAGCCTTGTGGTTCAGCGGGAGGAGCGATGACTGGTCCAATTAATCAGATAACCCGATAATTTACCGAAATCCTCTATTGCTTCCATCACATAGGGAAGGATTTTCCATCCCTGATCCAAAAACAGAATAACATCATCGGCATAGAGGCTTATTTTATCGCTCACTCCTGCCACCCCAAAGCCGTCTATGCGGTTATCTGATCGGATCTTACAGGCCAACGGTTCAATAAATAGGGCAAAAAGGAGGGGAGAAAGGAGGGCATCCCTGTCTCATCCCTCACCACATCGTAACAGGAGAAGAACTAATGCCATTAATATTAATACAAGCTGACGGCTGTTCATATAGCATTTGAGTCATTTCTATGAATACATTCCCTAAACCTGAAATGAGACATAGTGGACCACAGAAAAGACCACTCCATCCTGGGATGAATTGTATTTCAACAATGGAAGTATCGATCGCAACTCATCCAGAAGAATGGGGCGATCCAACATTTCCCTGTCCTGTGGGTCTAACTGGGGGAGCCTAATTGTTGTATGTATTGATCACATCATCCCGACTAGGAGTAGGGTCGGACTGGTAGACAGAAGAATAGTATTTTGCAAATTCCTCCCTAATCATCTCAGGGGACCTCACCGTATTACCTTTTGAATTCCTAATCTCTCTTATACTAGTAACCTCTCTCTGATTAGCAACTAACCGTGCCAAAAACTTACCCATTTTGCCCGATTCACAGAAACGGTTTTGACCTTGGAAAAGAAGCTTATGTTGAGCTTTACTATACACAAGCTGTGAGTTGGCCTCCTTTAACTGGGTTAGATATTGCACATTATGGTGAACAACTAATGCACCCTGTAAGCTCCTAATTGTCTCTGTCAGCTGTTGCTCCCTTCAGCAAAGTTCAAATCTATACCTATTAATTTTAGTAAAATATAAGCCCCTTATATGGGCCTTCAATGTATCCCACACATAGTGTATATGTGTCGAGCCTACATTAAAGCCCCAGAATTCCTTTATATCCAGATCAATTTGATGTTGCTCCCCTATCACATCAAACCAATGCGAATTCAGTTTAAAGATTCTACCTGGGGCTGGAAAGTCCACCTATCTGAACGAAATCAGGACTGGGGAATGATCTGAAATTCCATGAGGTTCATACTTCATTTTCACAATTTGATGAGTCAAATCATGACTTTCGAAAGCCAGATCAATACGGGACATAGACCCATAAGACTGGCCAAATGTCAACCAGCGCCAGCTCCTGGCAAATAGTGCTCAAAGGAGATCCAGTCTGACCTCGCTCAGAAGATGTAGAAAAGCGATCCAACTCAGGATCAAGAACAGAGTTAAAGTCTCCGGCTACTAATAGTGGGCATTGATTTTTTGTGGCTATATATTTAGATAATAGAGAAAAAGACAGTTGATTTATATGGTGGAGGAATATAAATAAACGCAAATATAATCTCCTGCCCATTCCAGAAACCATGCAGGAAAACAAATCTCCCTTCTTTATCAATCATATTATATACCGGTTAAAACTCCATCCCACGGTGAATATATACGCTGACCCCTCTTGCATAAGAGGAGAAGTAAGCGTGGTATTCAAGGGAAGCCCATTTTCTTTTCAATGTATAGAGCCTATCTCCTGATGCATGGGTTTCTAATAATACCACAATAGCCGGCAAATGACGAGCTACAAGATCAAACACCACCGTCCTCTTAACTATGTCTCCCAACCCCCTCACATTCCAGAATTACGTGGCATAAGCAATGCATAGATGAAAATCCCAGTCCCCCATCTAGGAGAGAGACACGTTGACATGAAAAGCCAGCGACGACAGCCAATCCCTCCCTTATACCCACCCCAAAAAGACCCCCTACATGGTTGATAAGGTATAGCACATTACCCATCAACCTCTTTCAATCCACCAAACCTCCCCCCGCCTGTTTCCCCCCTAAGCCTCCCTCCTCCCCAATTTTACATTCTAATTATAACCTCATTGAGTCCAGTCATTGAACCACATCCGCCTGTGCAGAAAAAAAAACGAACAGAATCATTGTGTACCACCCTCAATTTGGCTGGGAATAGCATTAAGTACTTAATATTGGCAGCAGCCAATCTTTTTTTAACATCAAGGAAAGATCTTTAAAATTTGGGTCTCTCGCGAAAAATCTGGGTATATCGATATCAGATTACCATCAAAATGAGTGTCTAATACTTCTCTTTTACGTCTGAGTACCCAATCCCGGTCCTTTGAACAAACCAGTTTAGCAAAAATTGACCTAGGGAAGGCCCCTGGAGGAGGTTTTTTAAAGGGATTCTGTGGGCCCTTTCCACACAAAAGGTAGATGCATCATGATCTGGCCCTAAATTTTTCGACCAACCATTTTTGGATAAAATTTGCAGGAGTATCCTGTTCTACCCCTTCTGGGAAACCCACCAGTCTCAAGTTGTATCTACGGGACCTATCCTCCAGATCAATCACTTTCCTTCTGAGCCAAGAGCGATCTTGATCTACCTCTTCTAATCTCTTTTTTAATAAACTGTTCTCTGAAGAAACAGAAATAACTGCTGATTCCAACTCCTTCACCTTCAATCTCAGTTTTGTCATTTCATCTCTAATTATCGTGACATCTCCTTGTACTACTGAGAGGGAGAAGGCCAACTCTGCAAATGAGGTGCTGGTGGAATTTACTACTCCCAATATATCTGAGAGTTTTTTATTATTACTATCCAAACCTTCACTCTGGGGCGTACTAGATTTTGTGGTACTCAATTCTGACCGATCCGTATTCACCTCTCCCAACTCAGCCTGTGGGACAGATCTTTGCACACCTCCCCTAGTTTTGGGTAGTGGTGACTTCAAAAATCTGTCTAATCGAGCCTGGGGGCTACCCCCTGAACCACCTTTCGGCAAGGGCACCCCTCCTGATTTACGATACTTAGGCAGCATTTTTGGGAGACCTAATAGGTAAATACTAAATGTACAATTCCCATGTAAAAAGACTAATATTGAAGCCAGACAGTATGAAATACAAAGGGATTTCCAATACCAGATCCACTAATAGTGCGGACCGGCATAAGAAATTTAAGATTACACTTACCGGTAATCACTTTTCCATAAGCCCATGACAGCACCCTTGAGAGACCGCCTCCATCCAGGACAGGAAACAGGAACTTTCGTGGAGAGCTCATAAGGAGGAGCATGGCCCCGAGACCACCAGTTAATCGCAAGAACTTGTCGTAGACCACACTTTTTTTTTTTTTTTTTTGTATATATGATTCTTTTTTTTTTTTTTTTTTCTCTATATATATTTTTTTTTCTCTATATATATTTTTTTTAATATATATATATATATATATATATTTGTGGTCATGGCTACGGCCAAGAGGTATCCGAAGAACCCTAGGGAGAAAACAACGGGAACAACCTAACCCAGCTAGGCGTGTCTTAGCTGACCTGACTAAATGGCTTGTTGTGTGCCCTAAGCCATGATCGTGGGTAGGCCTATAAGTGGGCATACCCTGTGGAAATGAGAAGATAAGGGAGGGAGGGTGGGGCACCTGAAAACACACACCTGAGAGTGAGGGTGTGGCTCGTATATGAAGAGCCTCCGCCCCTCCCACAAATGCAGGCTGACTAATCAGCCTTACCAACTTGTGGTCATGGCTACGGCCAAGAGGTATCCGAAGAACCCTAGGGAGAAAACAACGGGAACAACCTAACCCAGCTAGGCGTGTCTTAGCTGACCTGACTAAATGGCTTGTTGTGTGCCCTAAGCCATGATCGTGGGTAGGCCTATAAGTGGGCAAAAACCAAGCCAAGTAGGGTAGAAAAGGAATTTGAATGGCATGTACAAACTAATCCCCAAGCCAACTGCAAGGCATCCGGGATCTAGAGCGAAAATTCGGGGTATGTGAGGCAAGACCAGTAGGAAACCTACAACCCATCTTGTGGATGACAAGGCCAGAGACATGATGCTCAATATTGCGGATACTGCACCAAAGCGGAATGGAGGACCGAGAATACGTTGTGAAATGGATCATAAACCAACTGAAACTTGTAAAGTTTGGTTCTAGTGCGAGTACTGGCAATGCTCTAGCGTCAGGAGATCGTGGGACCAAAGCCTAACTGCCTAGACTATGCAGGAATGAGGGCCAAAAAGAACCAGGTAGATAGGAAGAGAATCCTTGAATAGTTACCCAGACAACAGCTATCCGCGCTTTGTTCTACTGTGCGCCCCTGAGAATTGTTTTTACGCTTGAGACGTGAAGACCGTCCTACTATCTGAATCTTCTACCGTGAGAAAATGCTGGACCTTGTCCAAAATCTGATTCAACGTGGTTGTAGGGAGTCGGAGGTTAGTGGGGCAAGAAGCTATGAAGCCATAATATACAAGATTCTGTCTATGCCCTCCCATGAGTGAGGGAATGCAATGCAATGAAGCTACTGGCGAAAATGAATTTCCTGAGCGTGGTAAAAAGGCAAAGACTTTGCACGGGGACCTGGTTGACAAGATATGATCGACTACGATCAGAGACTGAAATGCTAGAGCGAATTGCCCTACTTGTTCTTCCTCTGGCAGGACCTGAACGAAAGCATGAACAATTAAAGAAAGACGAAATATCTGCGTAAGACATGACAATAATGCTGTAGGGCGAACCGGACCAGTTTGCGGTCAAAACACAAAATTAGCGATCAACATGGATTATTAGGAAATTAGGGAAGCAGGTATGTATGCGATACATAGGGGCCAAATCAGCCTAGATGCACAGATGGACAACCAACCAGGCAATCAGCCCAGCAGGTTTGAAAACAGTCGTCGGGCCCCCGAAGCCATGGGGCCGAAGCAGTCGTCGGGCCCCCGAAGCCATGGGGCCGAAGCAGTCGTCGGGCCCCCGAAGCCATGGGGCCGAAGCAGGTCGTCGGGCCCCCGAAGCCATGGGGCCGAAGCAGGTCGTCGGGCCCCCGAAGCCATGGGGCCGAAGCAGGTCGTCGGGCCCCCGAAGCCATGGGGCCGAAGCAGGTCGTCGGGCCCCCGAAGCCATGGGGCCGAAGCAGGTCGTCGGGCCCCCGAAGCCATGGATCAACATGGAGCGATCAACATGGATTATTAGGAAATTAGGGAAGCAGGTATGCAGGCGATACATAGGGGCCAAATCAGCCTAGATGCACAGATGGACAACCAACCAGGCAATCAGCCCAGCAGGACTGAAAACAGTCGTCGGGCCCCCGAAGCCATGGGGCCAAAGCAGGTCGTCGGGCCCCCGAAGCCATAGGGGCCGAAGCAGGTCGTCGGGCCCCCGAAGCCATGGGGCCGAAGCAGGTCGTCGGGCCCCCGAAGCCATGGGGCCGAAGCAGGTCGTCGGGCCCCCGAAGCCATGGATCAACATGGAGCGATCAACATGGATTATTAGGAAATTAGGGAAGCAGGTATGCAGGCGATACATAGGGGCCAAATCAGCCTAGATGCACAGATGGACAACCAACCAGGCAATCAGCCCAGCAGGACTGAAAACAGTCGTCGGGCCCCCGAAGCCATGGGGCCAAAGCAGGTCGTCGGGCCCCCGAAGCCATAGGGCCGAAGCAGGTCGTCGGGCCCCCGAAGCCATGGGGCCGAAGCAGGTCGTCGGGCCCCCGAAGCCATGGGGCCGAAGCAGGTCGTCGGGCCCCCGAAGCCATGGATCAACATGGAGCGATCAACATGGATTATTAGGAAATTAGGGAAGCAGGTATGCAGGCGATACATAGGGGCCAAATCAGCCTAGATGCACAGATGGACAACCAACCAGGCAATCAGCCCAGCAGGACTGAAAACAGTCGTCGGGCCCCCGAAGCCATGGGGCCAAAGCAGGTCGTCGGGCCCCCGAAGCCATAGGGCCGAAGCAGGTCGTCGGGCCCCCGAAGCCATGGGGCCGAAGCAGGTCGTCGGGCCCCCGAAGCCATGGGGCCGAAGCAGGTCGTCGGGCCCCCGAAGCCATGGATAAACATGGAGCGATCAACATGGATTATTAGGAAATTAGGTAAGCAGGTATGTGTGCGATACATAGGGGCCAAATCAGCCTAGATGCACAGATGGACAACCAACCAGGCAATCAGCCCAGCAGGTTTGAAAACAGTCGTCGGGCCCCCGAAGCCATGGGGCCGAAGCAGGTCGTCGGGCCCCCGAAGCCATGGGGCCGAAGCAGGTCGTCGGGCCCCCGAAGCCATGGGGCCGAAGCAGGTCGTCGGGCCCCCGAAGCCATGGGGCCGAAGCAGGTCGTCGGGCCCCCGAAGCCATGGGGCCGAAGCAGGTCGTCGGGCCCCCGAAGCCATGGGGCCGAAGCAGGTCGTCGGGCCCCCGAAGCCATGGATCAACATGGAGCGATCAACATGGATTATTAGAAAATTAGGGAAGCAGGTATGCAGGCGATACATAGGGGCCAAATCAGCCTAGATGCACAGATGGACAACCAACCAGGCAATCAGCCCAGCAGGACTGAAAACAGTCGTCGGGCCCCCGAAGCCATGGGGCCAAAGCAGGTCGTCGGGCCCCCGAAGCCATAGGACCGAAGCAGGTCGTCGGGCCCCCGAAGCCATGGGGCCGAAGCAGGTCGTCGGGCCCCCGAAGCCATGGGGCCGAAGCAGGTCGTCGGGCCCCCGAAGCCATGGATCAACATGGAGCGATCAACATGGATTATTAGGAAATTAGGGAAGCAGGTATGCAGGCGATACATAGGGGCCAAATCAGCCTAGATGCACAGATGGACAACCAACCAGGCAATCAGCCCAGCAGGACTGAAAACAGTCGTCGGGCCCCCGAAGCCATGGGGCCAAAGCAGGTCGTCGGGCCCCCGAAGCCATAGGGCCGAAGCAGGTCGTCGGGCCCCCGAAGCCATGGGGCCGAAGCAGGTCGTCGGGCCCCCGAAGCCATGGGGCCGAAGCAGGTCGTCGGGCCCCCGAAGCCATGGATAAACATGGAGCGATCAACATGGATTATTAGGAAATTAGGTAAGCAGGTATGTGTGCGATACATAGGGGCCAAATCAGCCTAGATGCACAGATGGACAACCAACCAGGCAATCAGCCCAGCAGGTTTGAAAACAGTCGTCGGGCCCCCGAAGCCATGGGGCCGAAGCAGGTCGTCGGGCCCCCGAAGCCATGGGGCCGAAGCAGGTCGTCGGGCCCCCGAAGCCATGGGGCCGAAGCAGTCGTCGGGCCCCCGAAGCCATGGGGCCGAAGCAGTCGTCGGGCCCCCGAAGCCATGGGGCCGAAGCAGTCGTCGGGCCCCCGAAGCCATGGGGCCGAGTTTTTTTTTTTTTTTTTTTTTTAAGAATTATAACTATGAAAAGTGACATGAATAAGGTGCACGTGAATTAAACCATGAGCCTGACCGAAGTGGCAGGCGATACCCAAGATAAACTACGTGGCCTGAATAACATGCAAGGCGAAATATCGTTAGGAACGAGACCTGACCGACGTGGAAGGTGACCCCAATAGTTCAACTGCATGACCTGAAAAGACGAAGGGAAACATGACAGAAAATGGAGATAATAACGGACATTAACTAAAATTAATAACATAAGCTGGCAAGCAGGTAAAGATATGAGTCATTCAAAAGCATAGCTGCACAGGTGGACAGACACCCATTGGTCAGACCCCTGAAGCCATGGGGCTGAAGCAACCACCAGGGGCCCATGGGGCCGGGCAGCCGCCGGGATGCGAACCTTAGAATTAAGGACGGCTGGGGAAAAGATTGGGGCTTAACCCAACGGGTTTAGCAAGCAACCGGGACTCGATAACCTAGAAAGACAAAGACATGGACTCGCATAACCATGACCCCCTCCAACAGAAACCTGGGACACTAACCAGCCTACAACCATGTCGTACCCTTAACAAACAAAACATGAAAAAACGGTCATGGGGCCCCCGGAGCCATGAGGCTGGATCAGTCATAGGGCCCCCGAAGCCAGAGGGATGACGTTGCGGTGACGATAAGTAATTAAAACGTAAGCCGGACCTGATGGCATATGAAGCGACTTGAATGATTGGATTGGCAAGAAGGTGGCCTAAGGAACATGACTGCCAACAGGCGTTAAAAATATAGACATTAGTAATCCGAAGCACATGCATACATAAAACACTAACCACCGCGAACCATAAACGTAAACATGAAATGCCTGGCGCATTGCAAGTTCGCTAAGAGAAGTCTCTTATCGTGACAAACAAATGAACAGCTTGTGAAAACATAGCAGGAAACGTACTCCTATCGGCCCACAGACCTCCACTGAGGAGCTGTTTGGTGAACTGGGGCAGGAGACCAATCTGAGTGAATACGAACCAGGATTAAACAGAAACTAGGCCTGTGGAATGTGACAGACCACCGAGGAAGGGAACGTAAGCCTGAAAAGAATGCAGTTATGTTTGTCAGGAGAGAGGTACCAGAGCGGT
This sequence comes from Bufo gargarizans, assembly GCF_014858855.1. Classification (NCBI taxonomy): domain Eukaryota; kingdom Metazoa; phylum Chordata; class Amphibia; order Anura; family Bufonidae; genus Bufo; species Bufo gargarizans. Next base: position 178,424,963 of record NC_058080.1, on the reverse strand, counting down.
GGGTGCAGACTGCCCCGGTGAGATTGAGCAAAACCATGATGTAGCAATAAACAGGAGAATGCAGCTTTGAGTGGGACCAGAGTACAACACATGATGTAACAACAAATGGGTGAATGCAGCTTTGGATGTGAGTGGTACCTAAAAACATGGTATAGGCGCAGCTCTGAGTATGGGTAGCGCATGAAAAGCATGGTATAAAGCAGACGTATAAATGCAACCTGAAAGTGAGCAGAGTATTGACGTGATGCGAAAGCAGACATGTGGACGCAGCTCTAGTAGTGAAAGGAGTATAGGACAAGATGTGAAAAGCAGACATGCGGACGCAGCTTTGGATGTGGACGGAATATTATCTTGATGTGAACGCAGACATGGAAAGCGGCTTTGGTGAGTGGGGTATACAACCTGGTGTAGCAGTAGAAGTGTGAACACAACTTTGGGTATAAGCAGAGCATGAAAATTGGTATAAACGCAGCTCTGGTTGTGAGTGGAGCAAGGTGAGAACACCAGGGTGGTGCGTCCAGAGCATGAAAACAGAGTAACAGTAGCAGCTATGGCTGTAAGCCGAGTATACAACATGTAATAACAGGCATGTAATACGGATCCGGCTGTCGGCTGGGGATGGAATGAGATGTAACAGCCAACGGGTGAACGCAGCTTGAATGTGAGACCAATCTGAGTGAATACGAACCAAGAGTAGAAAAGTGCAGCACAGTGAAGACGTGCGGATGCAGCATAAGACATTAAATAAAAGCCAAAAGTGTAAATGCCGCTCAGGATAACAGCGGAGCATGAAAGTATGAGATTGTGGATAAGCTCTGCCTGTATATTTATGTTTAAATTGTACCGGAGCTGTCATTTGGCATTTCGGGCACTAGAGGCCGCTGTTTTGCAGCACAGTCAGCATGCTTCTGGGTGAACCAGTAAGTGTTGATCTGACATGGTGGAAGGATTGTGCTGTGAGGGACTGAATCCGATTCCATCCTGGCTTGCAGATGTCCGGCAGTGAATGGATACTCAAAGGAAGGAGAGCATCTGCTGTCCCCTGTCTGGATCTAGCACTTTGAAAGAGAGGTTGTCCCAGGAAGACCAGTTCCAGTGTATGGACAGAAAACCTTAGCATCAAGCAAGGCCGCACGGTTGCTGAGAGCTTGGTGGCCATCCCGGGTAAGCGGCATCCTAGGGCCCAGAACGGACGCAGGTGAGTACACCTGATTACCAATTGTACTTCACTGTTTGGCGCCTAAAGTAACAGAGACTAGCCTAGGCCTTTTATTAGCTAGTTAGATAGGGTTATAGCTTTGTTAGGCCTTACTGTACTGAACTGCAGCGCAGTAATTGACTTGCAGGCTCTGCTGCGTCTGCCACCGGTTAGGTGTGTCTTCTATAGCGGCACAGTACGACTTGTAGGCTCTGCTGTGTACGCCAACGGGCTAGGCCTGTCCCTCGGACAGGGACGGTGAATGTGGGCCTGGGGTATTACTTATACTGTTTGTACTTGTGTTAATACTGTTTCCAAAGTAAAGTTTATATTCTTGCATATAAAGCTGGTGTCAGTGTTGCTTCCATGTCTGTGACTTTGCTGTATCCTGGGGAGCCCACCCCGGTACACGGCTTACAAAAGTGAAATACATGAAGTTTAAAGATGGTAGTAGCGGGGGGGGGGGGGAGGGGGGAGACAAGGTGGCAAGGAACAGCTACAGCAAAAGGCCTAAACAATAAACCAAAAGAAAATTGATCAAAAGAAAATTGAGAATTGACGTGCTTAATTAAAGAAACTTGATACCTTTATTAATGAGTGGGTATGAGCAAGAGTGATCGATACACTCAGATGCTCTTGATATAAAAATATCAGCGAACCTCCTATTATAGATAGGTGGTACAATAATGAATCACTATAGTGACGGGGATAATAATGGGTAAGTCTGTGGGAAAAATTCTCTCCCTAGACGACCCTACGGAACTATGTCCTGAAGCACAGGGATGTCCCCTAATGGTGGAGACACCCTGCCCCCGTACCTAAGCCTAGATATGGCCCTAGTGATGCCCTACTTAACAAAGCTGGATCGAGAAATATTAATCCAGTGAAACAAAACAAAAAAATAATAAGTCTAATGTAAATGATAGAAAGACAACCCCAACGCGTTTCGGCTGCATACAGCAGCTCATCAGGAGGTGATGACAGTGTAGTCAACGTAGGGAATAAAGTAAGCAAAAAAATTCCTTTTATAAGAAACTGTTGTGCTTAGAAAAATAAGATGGTACTTAGCTCTTTGGCATACTTGATGGTGCTGTGTATACAGATATGTATTTCTTGTCCATATATATGATGAATTCAGACAGAGGGAGACCCTGTAACAGGCACAGCTGGTATGCTGGGAGGCATACTGTGTCCGATCTCCAAACATGATGTCACGTGCAGCCCGGGTAACTCTTACTTCAGCCGGTTTGCTGTAAAGAAACTTATCATACGAGACGAACGAAGCAAAGTGAAACTTGTAAGATTTATAGGAACCAACTCTTATTACCAACAAACAAATGAAAAGCAAATGGAAGTATTTAGGCCCAAACGAGCAAACCTGAGGTAGCAGATTCTGAGGCGAAGCCTCCCGTTCGATAGCAAAGTCGGATCCGACCGGCCTGGAGGGACTGCCCCGGCCCAACCTACTTACGTAATATGGCGCGTGCATGCTATGGTATCAGAGAGCAAAATAACAAGCTTCATGCTGCAAAGAAAGACTCCTACCACCAGAGAAGCTAGTGTGCTAATGGCACCTGAAAACACACACCTGAGAGTGAGGGTGTGGCTCGTATATGAAGAGCCTCCGCCCCTCCCACAAATGCAGGCTGACTAATCAGCCTTACCAACATATATATATATATATATATATTTTTTTTTTTTTTCCATTAGCATTAATTCTATACAGGGTGGGAATAAACCCGGGTGCTGTCATGGGTTTATGGAAAAGTGATTACTGGTAAGTGTAATCTTAAATTTCCCTTGCGCCCATGACAGCACCCTTGAGAGACGACTAGAATAGAAATCCCTTTATTTCTTAGGGTGGGACTACCGCCTGGAGGACTTTCCTACCGAAGGCTAGCTGTTCTCTATTGCCTAGGTCTAATCTGTAGTGATGAAAGAAGGTGCCAGGCGACTGCCATGTGGCTGCTCTACAAATCTGTTCTAAGGTAGCGTCGGCCCTTTCTGCCCAAGTGGTGGAGACTGATCTTGTGGAATGAGCACCAAAACCCCCCGGGGGAGCCTTTCCAGCTGAAGAATAGGCCAAATTAATGGCTCTCACGATCCATCTGGAAAGGGTTTTAGCAGAGGCTGGGAGACCCTTATTTTTCCCACTAAATTGAATGAAAAGTTTTGAGGTTTTCCTCCACTGACTAGTAACCTCTAGATAATGGGATAGGCATCTTTTTACATCTAAACAGTGCAGTTTTTCCTCTTTTTCATTTCTCGGATTTTGACACAGGGAAGGAAGGATAATGTCCTGTGTTCTATGAAACATAGAAACTACTTTCGGTAAGAAGGAAGGGTCTGGTTTAATGAGTACCCTATCATCTAGGATGTTAGTGTAAGGAGGCGAGGTAGAGAAGGCCGAAATCTCACCAACCCTCCTTGCTGAGGTAATTGCCACAAGAAATGCTGTTTTGAAGGACAAGATTTTTATGGGTAACTGTTTAAGTGGCTCAAAGGGAGGCTCTGTGAGGCTAGTGAGGACCAAGTTGAGGTCCCAGGGGGGAACTGAAGGTCCAGATATAGGCCTAAGCCTGCTGATGGCTTTAAAGAATCTTCGGACCCACGGGTGGCTAGCGATGGGAGAATCAAAGAATGCACTCAAAGCGGATACCTGTACTTTAAGAGTACTTGGCCTCAAATTTTTTTCATGTCCAGCTTGCAGAAAATCTAAAACCTTACACATAGGTGGGGGATTTAAAGGATTCACCGGATCTTTGGCAAACTTCTGGAAGGTGTTCCAAATTCTGAGATAAATAGAGGAGGTGACATCCTTTCTGCAGGATAGCAAAGTGGAAACTACATTCTTGGAGAGTCCTCTACTTTCTAGGATTTCCCCCTCAAGAGCCATGCTGTTAGGTGTAACTGCTTCACACTCGGATGATTGACTGGTCCTTGGGATAGAAGATCTTGCCTCTCCGGGAGAATCCAAGGGTCCGTCAAGGATAGCTTCCTCAACCAGGTGAACCAGGTTCTTCTGGGCCAGAAAGGAGCAATTAAGATCACTGTCGTTCTTTCTTGTCTCAACTTTTGTAAGAATCTTGGAAGAAGTCTTAATGGAGGAAAGGCGTAGAGGAGCTGGTTCGGCCAGTGAAGGGAGAAGGCATCTATCCCTGTTGGTGAATCTCTCGCGCTGAGGGAAAAGAAAAGATGACACTTTCTGTTTTCTCTGGTGGCAAATAAGTCCAGATGAGGACGACCCCAAAGTTGAATTATTTGATCGAACACCATTTGATTCAGACACCATTCCCCCTGGTCTAGTGTATTTCTGCTTAAGAAATCTGCCACCTTGTTTTCTGTACCTTTTAGATGTACTGCCATAAGGGACAGAACAGAAGGAATTATAAGGGAAAAGATATCCGTTGTTAACTGCATAAGATTTTCTGATCTGGTTCCTCCTTGTTTGTTCAGATAGGAGACAACTGTGGCGTTGTCCGAAAAAACCTTTATAGATTTTCCCTGCAGTAAAGGAAGAAACTATTTTAAGGCGAAAAAGACCGCTCTCAGTTCCCTCATGTTTTGGGAGTCTAGACTCTGCTCTCTTTCCCAAACACCTTGTCTTAAGTGCCCTTGGCAACAGGCCCCCCAACCGGAAGGACTTGCGTCGGTGGTAAGGGTAACAAAATTTTGTTGGATCCAAGGGAGCCCCTGGGACAGGTTTGCAGGATTCAGCCACCAGTGAAGGGACTGGATCACTTGGGGGGTGAGTGTGAGAGGTGTATCTAAGGGGCGGAGGGAACCCTGCCACTCCTTCTGAATTTGCCACTGTAGGGGTCTGGAGTGAAGATGGCTCCAACTGACCGCTGGTATAGTGGAAGTCATTCTGCCCAAGAGCGCCATTGCTTGTCTGATAGTAGGGTTCTTTGTCGATATCAGGGACTGAACCTGTTGTATTAATCTCTGAATCTTGTCTTGGGGTAGAATACAGAGTAGTTTCTTTGAGTCCAGCATCATTCCCAGAAAGATACAAACTTGGGAAGGTATTAGATGTGATTTTTCCCCGTTTATTTGCCAGCCGAGGTCTTCTAGGATCTGCACTACTTTTTTGAGGTGTACTTCGAGAAGGGATTCTGACTCCGCTACCACCAGGAGATCGTCTAGGTAAGGAATCACTAAAATGTCTCTTTCCCTTATATGAGCCATGACTTCTGCCATGACTTTCGTGAAAAGTCTGGGAGCTTGAGAAATCCCAAGGGAAGGGCTGTATATTGTAGGTGCTGAATGTGACCTCCTATTGAAACAGCGACTCTGAGGAATTTTTGACAGTCTAGCCGAATAGGGATGTGATAGTACGCATCTCTTACATCTATCGTAGCCATGAAGCAGCCCCTGAAAAGATGTTTTACCACTGATTGGATCGACTCCATTCTGAATTTTTTGTAAGAGAGGAATTGATTTAAATCCTTTAGATTTATGATAGTTCTGAATGTTCCATCCGGTTTGGGGACCAGAAAAAGGGAAGAGTAGAAACCCCCGCCTTTCTCCACCTACGGCACCGGAATTAGAACATTTTTCCGAAGTAGGGATGCAATCTCCTGTTGTAAAGTTAGATTTTTTCCCGGGTTTCCTAGAAAATTCGTAATTTTGAATCTGTCCGGTGGGTGGGAGACAAACTCTAGACAAAACCCTTCCTTTATAACGCTTGAAATCCAGGGACTTGAGGAGATTTTTTTCCCAAGCGTAAAGGAAGAGAGAAAGTCTGCCACCCACGGGAGAGAAACCGTCATTGCTGTGATGGTTTAGAGGTTGAGGAGGATTGGGAACTGAAGAGGAACCCCTTGCTTTTCCTATTCTTGTTGTCTGCTCTGAAGTCTTTCCTCTGCCCCCTAAAAAAATCCTTCTTGTTTTTGCGAAAAAAACGTTGTTTTTTCGGGGGTCTGGAGACAGGGAATCCTTTTTTATTGTCCAAGGCTTTATCCAAAAGGTCGTCTAAGACGGACCCAAAAAGATAATCGCCCTGACAAGGAATTGCGCAAAGCTTATTTTTAGATCCAGTGTCTCCCGACCATCCTTTTAGCCAAATAGCTCATCTGGCTGAATTTGAAAGAGCAGCTGACCTAGCATTTAATTTTAAAGCAGCTGCCGATGCGTCAGAAATAAAGTCTACTGCTTTAAGTAGAGTGGGAAAAACGGCTAACAATTGATCTCTCGGGGTCTTATTCTGAATGTGAGATTCTAATTCTTCTAGCCATAATTTCAGAGACCTAGCAGTGGATGTGGCGGCAATATTTGGTTTGAACGCTTGAGCTGAGGTCTCCCAAACTTTTTTTAGGTAAACCTCTGCTCGCTTATCCATAGGGTCTTTAAGAGAACCCAAGTCCTCAAACGGTAGGGCCGATTTTTTTGAGATTTTTGCAACAGGTGCATCCAATTTAGGAGGTCTGTCCCAGTTTACTGAGTCTGCCTCGTCAAAGGGATACTTCCTTTTCAAATTTTTTGGGACAAATTTTTTTTTATCGGGTCTTTTCCATTCCTTCTGTATTAAAAACTTTATATTCTCGTTTACGGGAAACACTCTAGATTTTTTCTGCCCGAGGTCACCAAACATGATATCCTGAACGGATCTTGGGTCTTTGGGTTCGTCTACTTTCATGGTCGCACGAACTGCTTTTAGTAAAGCTTCCGAATCATCCGGGGAAAAAAGTGGCCTGCCCGTGGATTCTTCATCCTGGGACGAGTCTGGGCTATCTAGGATTTCTCCTGTATCACTATCCTCTAAAGGATCCGAGTCAGATTTATTAGCCGTGCCTGATCTGGTTCCAAGGGAGGTAGAGGCTACAGAGGGAAAGCTCTTCTTGAAATCTTTCAGGGAATCCGAGACCTCTGTCTTCACCATCTCCCTAATACTCTGCAGAAGGGATGGGGACTCCTCCTCCACTAGTTTCTCAATGCAACATTGACATAGTTTTTTCAACCAAGAGGGGGCCAGTTTCCTTTTACAGACGGCACACTCCTTCCCTGTGGTCTTTGAAATTGCCTTTCTAGGGCCCTCTTTTATAGTCTAAAATGCAGGAAGGAAAAAGAGAGAAAAGGAGATTTAGCCTAACTAAAAAGAAATAAGTGATGGGGAATGATCCCCCTTACCCAACCAGGAGTACCGGTCTGCTCTCATGACCCTCCTGTTGATCGGCGCGTTGGGCACTCTCCTCCTCCATGCTGCTGTGGGATAGAGTGACTCCCAGGATCCAAAAGAAATCTGGCTTCCTATAAGGCTGGCTGGCTGGGCTGCTGCTGACCGTGCGCCTGTGGGTCCAATCCCCTCGGTCGGGTCCTGCTGAAAACCCTCTGCGGCCTAAGTAGGAGAAGGCACTTCCTACTTCCGGAACGCACGCTACATGCGTTCCAAATACCGGAAGTCTCGACCGAGACCCGGATCTCGCTTGGATCGCGAGATTTTGTTCCCCCCCCCCCCCCGAGCGCGAGGTGAGGAGGAGGTCCCGGCCCGCCTGAACACTGTCAGGAAGGACCGGCGTGCCGAACGCACCTCTCGGTGAGCCCGGGACTGCAGAGTAGCGGCCAGCGCGGCGTAAGCCAGACCCCAGCAGCAGGCACCATACTCCGGCCGGCGGCTCCTAGAGGAGACTTATGCCGGAACAGGTAACCCCACTTTGATAAAATCCTCAGGGGCCCTGCAGCCTAGCTTTTTCCTCTTCTCCACGAATCGTCTTCTGTCTAGGACAGGAAACAGGAACTGGTAGTCTCGGGGCCATGCTCCTCCTTATGAGCTCTCCACGAAAGTTCCTGTTTCCTGTCCTGGATGGAGGCGGTCTCTCAAGGGTGCTGTCATGGGCGCAAGGGAAATACCCCTTATTAACTGTAAGACCCAGACAGCCTATTTCGTACTCATAAAGATATAGATACCCCACACACAGATATAGCATATGTACATATAAAGACCAGTAAATAGAGAAGCTGGGTACATATACAGGGAGTGCAGAATTATTAGGCAAATGAGTATTTTGACCACATCATCATCTTTATGCATGTTGTCTTACTCCAAGCTGTATAGGCTCGAAAGCCTACTACCAATTAAGCATATTAGGTGATGTGCATCTCTGTAATGAGAAGGGGTGTGGTCTAATGACATCAACACCCTATATCAGGTGTGCATAATTATTAGGCAACTTCCTTTCCTTTGGCAAAATGGGTCAAAAGAAGGACTTGAGAGGGGGCGTGGCCAACTGCTGACTGGAGAGGACGCATCTTCCCTCTGCTCTGCTTCTGGGGGCACAATCCTCTTCAATCCTTGGCCAATTAAGCCTCAAAAGACCCCAACTTATCCACAGTGGGATTACCCACACTCCACTCTTTACAGAGAGACCAAATTTGGGTCACAAAACGGTCCTGGGACTGATCTGCCGCCGAGGCCTAGCAGCCAGTAAGTCAGGACGAGCCGTGTCCCCTAAACGACTAAGAAGCCTAGCCCCATTGGAACTATCACTGCACGGGACCAGAGGCCAGAGAGACGCCGTCGGCAAATTCTATCAAGCGGGCGCCATCTTGTGATAAGGACAACATCAAACAAGGTACCGCTCTACCTCCGTCGCACCCCAGCCACACACGGAGCTGGGGAACCCAGCGCTGACACCCACAGCAGTAACGCTGACACACCGGGACACAGCAGCGGCGGTCTGAAACATCCCTTCCGACTCTTACCTGGCCCTCTGCACTGGAAAATAGCTCCGGTCCTGTCTGCTGGTAGCCCCGGTCCGGACGCCAGCCCGCCATCCAGTCGGTGAGTCTGCCTGTAGCAGGTGATAGAACCTGCAGCAAGCCCGGCCAAGCCCTGTGCAAGACAACAAGTTAACCCCTGGTGAGGGAGCTAGATAGCTGCAGTGGCTGTTTGCTCAGACCGGCACTTGATTATCAAACGGTCCTACAACAACTGAGAAGATATATCCTCACGAAGGGCCCAGCTTCTGACTAGCTCTGGGGACACAAGTTTCCTCCCCCCCCCCCACTGGCCCTCCAGGAGTCAAATTAAAGGGTTGAAGTTCATTTAACGCTTATCCCACTTCTTCACCTACATTTAAAGAGACAGAACCATATTTGATTTGTTATAATAAAGTGCCAGAAGATAACTAATTAAACTGATTACTGTCTTACGCGTTGAGAAATAGAGAAAACTCAACAGTGGGGAATGAAGCTAGCGTAATGACATAACCAGTATCACCCTTACAGCGTGGCATTACAGCTTGGTTTAACCAAAATGGTGAAAATTGGTGGGTCTAAAGCTGGAGAACCAGCCAGTCAGCAGAAATTGAACTCAGCGAGTGGAGAAATGGACAAATTTATTAAAAAAGCAGCAGCCACGGTTGCAGCCAGAGAACATAAAATGGCGCCAGACACTCCAAAAGCCGCAGGCCGTAAACAAGCGGAATCCTCTGCTCATGAATGGGAAAGTGGGGAAGATACAGACAATCTGCCCATCTCCAGATCCTTCTTGAAGGAAGCTTTAGCATCTTCGCTCTCATCTGCTTTGGACCCCATCAGCTCTGATCTAACGACCATCAAGCTCGACGTCAAGCAGATAGGAAGAAGAGTTGAGACTTTAGAAGAAAATCAAGCGAACATAATTCAACACCAGCAGGCAGTTACAAACAGTGTCTCCCTAATCCAGAAAAACATCAACAGTTTATTCAGTGCAATTGAAGATCAGGAGAACAGAGGAAGACGAAACAACCTCCGCTTTCGTGGCATTCCTGAATCAGTTGCTGCCAGTGACCTTCCTTACACAGTGGTTCAAATTTGCCTTATGCTCCTTGGCCCTGACACCGCTCACGAAGTTACACTAGAAAGGGCCCATAGAGCTCTAAAACCTAAACCTGCACCTTCAGAACCTCCAAGAGACGTGATATGCAAATTTCTAGCGTTCCCGGTGAAGGAAGCGATCATGTTTAAAGCGAGGTCCGGGAGTCCCATACAATGGGAGGGGAAAGACATCCTTATTTTTCAAGATCTGGCTCAGTCAACCCTGAGGAAGCGGAGAGCGCTTAAACCCCTCACAGACTGGCTTAGATCTAAGAAGATCCTCTACCGCTGGTCGTTTCCCTTCGGAATATCCTTCATGTTTGACGGCCACAGACTGTCCATCACCTCATTTCAGGACTTAGAACCAATATATGACCTTCTGGGATGTGGCCCCTTAAACATCCAGAACTGGGACCCCGTCCAAAACCTTCTAGAACTCCCGGAACTACCTAAGCCGGAACCCTGGGAAAAATTACGCACACCTAAGTCTCACAGACACAGGAGAAATGCGCAAGGTCCTTCTCCCAGACGTCTACAAGTGGACGATTAAAAACGTGCTCATCACCACCAAGAAGTAGCTGTATGCTTTTACCTTCTAACTCTATCCCTCTGCCTCTTCTTCCTCTCATGTTACTCCGCCTACCTAGAGGTATAGAACGATCAAAAAAAAAAAAAATATAGACCTTTACTGTCTATGATTGGGTTAATATCCTCTACTTAGGGTGACCTAACTGTCGCTAACTTTTCTCCCCTCTCTCTAAATACTCCTTTTACCCAATTCACTTGGGTTCCACTTTAACTAATCACTTCCATTTATTGGCTATGAAAGTTACTATGTTATACTTTTCAGCAATGGCCCGTCCTCTGACCCAGGCATATTGCTCGTTATATGTTTATGTTACTATTAGTTTACTAGGAAACTGTTTTGTAAGTCTGAGTCTGAGTAATGAGAAAATCAATTGTCATATGGATAGGTTTGCGGCTCCCCTGGTGGCTGGAAACTTGGGTTCCATTAGCTTCCAATCACAAATAGCGAGTCTACAACCCCCCAACATTTTCAAGCCATGACAGATCTTCAAATATCCTCATATAATGTCAAAGGCTTCAAAACGCCCTCCAAAAGATCTCAAATCCTATCTTTATTACGAAAAGAGAAATGTTCTGTTATATTTCTTCAGGAAACACATTTTAAAATCGACCATTATCCTAACCTCTCATTCTCTAGTTTTCCAGTGTGGTACCACAGTGGATCCGACTCTTCAGCCGCCAGGGGAGTAAGCATTGGATTCAAGAAAGGTTGTCCATTCCAATATACCTCCCATATACAAGATCCTGAAGGCCGGTACATAATGGTAAAAGGTACCTTTGCAAACCAAATATACACCTTTATCAACATCTACGCCCCTAACACTCAACAACACAAATGGTTCTCCTCCTTAACCCCACTGGTGGAAGAATTTAAAGATGGAATTGTTATCATGGGTGGAGACTTTAACATAACAATGGACCCCACTCTAGATTCCTCATCACAAAAATCCTCTTTTTCCCAAACAAAACTCAGAGGTGTCCTTAAAGGACTCCACTCTCTCCAATTGGTCGATGTGTGGAGAATCTTAAACCCTTTAAATAGGGACTACACCTTTTACTCTAATATGCATCACTCCTATCATAGACTGGATTACTTATTAGTTTCAAAGGAACACCTCCAGTTTTGCACTAATGCTAGGATGGGGTCTATACACCTCTCAGACCACTCTCCCATCTTCCTATCGATCTCTAACCCACAAAATATTCCTAAAACATTCAAATGGAGGTTAAATGAACAATTAGTCACTTTCCCGGATTACAAAAAACAAATACAGAGCTCCCTGGAAGAATATTTTTCTCTAAATGCCATTCCCGAAACATCCCCCCAAACTGTGTGGGATGCACACAAAGCCTACATAAGAGGACAATTTATTAAACTGGGATCCATACTAAAGAAAAAGAGAATGGCAAAAATGGATCAGCTTCTCTTGGAAATCCAGAAGCTGGAGGAGTCCCATAAAAAATCTCTTCTAGCCTCGGATCTATCCCAACTTAACAAACTAAGATCAGAACTAAAAAACCTCCTTAACACTAACTCTGCCAAATTTTATTTACACTCACAGTTTAAATACTTTGCCCATGGCAACAAGGCTTCAAAATTAATGATGAATCTCATAAAAAAGAGGAAGGTCCAAAACCACATCAGTAAAATTAATAGGAGAGATGGGGGGGGGTGGCTATCACCTCCAAGGACATTGCTCTTCAATTTCAAGAGTATTACCAAACCTTATACAACATCCCACAAAGTACGCCGTATGCCCAAGACTCATCTAGCCCAAATACTATTGACTCTTTCCTAGATGCCATTACTCTTCCCAAATTGACGGAAGAACAAAAACAGATCCTCATTACCCCTTTCAGCACTGAAGAACTTGACAAAACGATAAAGAACCTCCCAAACGGCAAGGCACCTGGCCCAGACGGCCTCCCGGCCCTTTACTATCGCTCCTTTAGTACCACCCTTATCCCACACTTACTTCAGGTATGTAATAGATCCCTCTTAGGATTACCCATCTCAGCAGACATGACCAAAGCACATATTACCATTTTACCCAAAGAGGGGAAAGACCCGTCTCAATGCTCTAGCTACCGCCCCATATCCCTCTTAAACTTAGATTTAAAAATCCTTGCTAAAATGCTGGCTAACCGTCTCGCCCCATTCCTCCCAGACTTGATTCATAGAGATCAGACAGGCTTTGTAAAGGGCAGGGAAGGGAAAGACAATACCGCAAGAATCCTCAATGCCATCTACCATGCAAAGAAGAAAGGCTTACCCCTGACTTTGCTAAGCACTGATGCGGAAAAAGCATTCGATAGGGTCAATTGGACCTACATGCGCTGCGTAATGGTCAAATTTGGTGTTCCACCACCATATATAGACGCCACTTTTGCTATGTACTCCAATGCCTCCGCATCAGTGCTAGTAAATGATACTATTTCCCTTCCATTTGTAATTAAAAACGGTACGAGACAGGGATGTCCCCTATCCCCCCTTTTATTTGTTTTAACAATGGAACCGCTTCTACAAACTATCAGACAAGATACAACAATAGAGGGGTTAAAACTAGGTAAGCAGGAACATAAAACCGCAGCTTTCGCGGACGACCTGTTAATCATCACTACAAACCCTCAAACTTCCTTGAAGGCCATCCATAACTTATTAGAAAGATTCAGTCCCCTCTCTAACTTCAAAATCAACATGGGCAAATCTCAAGCCATAGGCATTGGCATTCCAACGCCTATGATTAACTCTTTAAAAGCTAAATCTCCTTTCAGCTGGGACACCCCCTTTATCTCTTACTTGGGAATAAAAATAAGCTCCGACCCCAATAACCTTTTTAATCTTAACTACACTCCATTACTTCAATCTATCTTGGATCAGATAATCCATCTAGATTTCCAGACCCTGTCGTGGTTTGGTAGGAAAAACTTAATCACTTCTTTGATCATCCCCAAACTTAACTATTTAGAACAAGTGCTTCCTATTCCAATCAAGAAAAAACATTTCAAGTCTTTGACGTCAGCGATTCGTAGATTTATATGGAAACAAAAAAGCCCGAGATTAGCGATGACCACTCTGCAAAAGCCCAGGGATCAGGGTGGCATAGGCCTCCCTGACCCACAAACATACAACAAGGCTATCCATCTGGCTAGAATCCTTGATTGGTTTCGGAAACCACCCCATAAATCATGGGTGGACATGGAATCATCCATAGCTCAACTTTCCTTCAGGTCACTCCTGACAGGTGACAAAACAACATTAATCTCTCTCTCCAACACCAACCAGATTATTAAGTCCTCGCTCTCAATATGGAACTGGTTTCGAGAATCTATTTGGGGTTTCCCTCTACCCTCCCCCTTAATACAAGTAAGAGACATTCTAGACTTAGCCCCTCTGGAATTAAAACAATGTCTCCCTATCTCTCTTAAAACATCCCAAACTTCCATTATTTCACTGTTTGATGAGGAGAGTAGGTTAATCACCAAAAAAGAAATGGCTGAGTTACTCTTAACTTCAGATACACTCCCCTCCCCGATATCATTCCTTCACAATTACATCTCTAAACACATCCCACTCCAGACTCTCCTTAGGCCCATTACTTGGTTCGAGGGATGGATATGTAGTCAGAATGCGATAAGCAAACCGATCTCTCAAATATACAAAAAATTAAACTCTCCTATTAACATGCCAAAACCAGCTTTCATTGGTCTATGGGAAAGAGATTTGGGAATCTCCTTTTCACCACCAGAACTGACCAAACTTTATATCTCCCCTCATAAATCGTCAAGGTGCGTACTAATTCAGGAGAATAGTTATAAAATTCTAACGAGGTGGTACAAGACCCCTGATATTACTTCCAAATATGACAGCTCGAATTCAGATAGGTGTTGGAGGTGCGGGGACTCAAAGGGAAATTTTTTCCACATTTGGTGGACTTGCTCCATTGTATCTAAATGGTGGAAAGACATATTCGACAGGAGCAATACAATATGTAAAACCTCAATACCGCCAAATCCTCAACTGGCCTTATTGGGCCTTCCACCTCCGGACTTCGTCCCTGGGATCCCCCCATTGTTCCATAACCTTCTCATGGCTGCTCGCCTCCTTCTGCCTCGCTTCTGGCTTTCAACAGAACTTCCATCTCCAGAAATGTGGAAGGATAAGATAGATAGCTTATATAGATTTGAAGAATTGGCGGCTGCCGAAGAACGTAATTTAAAAAAATTTAGTGTTAAATGGGATAGATGGGGGAAGCATAACCATTCCAACCACATGCAAACTACTGTCAATATTCTGCCGTCTCATTAATGGGGAATGTGCACGTTTCCACCTTCGGTCAACGAAAAGAGAGGCTATAATAGTCTAAAGGTTGGCCTTCTCCTTTGACTTTACTACTTGGTAAGAATTATTCCGTAAATACAATTATGTATATGTTCTCGACTCAGACTCAATAGGAGTGGTGATACTCAACTACTCCTACTCTTAACTACACACATTCTCATTGCAGTTTCACTGTATTGTTATTGTATACATCTATTGTTATTGTATACATCTAATGTTTACATTTAATGTTTACATCTACTGTTTACATCTATCGTATGCTCTGTACAACCCAATATGGATTATGTACGACTTATCTATTTCATGATTGTACAATTATACTTACTTTAAATAAAAAAAAAAAAAAAAAAAAAAAAGGCTCAGAAAAGTCAAAAATAGTGAGATATCTTGCAGAGGGATGCAGCACTCTTAAAATTGCAAAGCTTCTGAAGCGTGATCATTGAACAATCAAGCGTTTCATTCAAAATAGTCAACAGGGTCGCAAGAAGCGTGTGGAAAAACCAAGGCGCAAAATAACTGCCCATGAACTGAGAAAAGTCAAGCGTGCAGCTGCCAAGATGCCACTTGCCACCAGTTTGGCCATATTTCAGAGCTGCAACATCACTGGAGTGCCCAAAAGCACAAGGTGTGCAATACTCAGAGACATGGCCAAGGTAAGAAAGGCTGAAAGACGACCACCACTGAACAAGACACACAAGCTGAAACGTCAAGACTGGGCCAAGAAATATCTCAAGACTGATTTTTCTAAGGTTTTATGGACTGATGAAATGAGAGTGAGTCTTGATGGGCCAGATGGATGGGCCCGTGGCTGGATTGGTAAAGGGCAGAGAGCTCCAGTCCGACTCAGACGCCAGCAAGGTGGAGGTGGAATACTGGTTTGGGCTGGTATCAAAGATGAGCTTGTGGGGCCTTTTTGGGTTGAGGATGGAGTCAAGCTCAACTCCCAGTCCTACTGCCAGTTTCTGGAAGACACCTTCTTCAAGCAGTGGTACAGGAAGAAGTCTGCATCCTTCAAGAAAAACATGATTTTCATGCAGGACAATGCTCCATCACACGCGTCCAAGTACTCCACAGCGTGGCTGGCAAGAAAGGGTATAAAAGAAGAAAATCTAATGACATGGCCTCCTTATTCACCTGATCTGAACCCCATTGAGAACCTGTGGTCCATCATCAAATGTGAGATGATGAAAAACAGTACACCTCTCTGCACAGTGTCTGGGAAGCTGTGGTTGCTGCTGCACGCAATGTTGATGGTGAACAGATCAAAACACTGACAGAATCCATGGATGGCAGGCTTTTGAGTGTCTTTGCAAAGAAAGGTGTCTATATTGGTCACTGATTTGTTTTTGTTTTGTTTTTGAATGTCAGAAATGTGTATTTGTGAATGTTGAGATGTTATATTGGTTTCACTGGTAAAAATAAATTATTGAAATGGGTATATATTTGTTTTTTGTTAAGTTGCCTAATAATTATGCACAGTAATAGTCACCTGCACACACAGATATCCCCCTAAAATAGCTAAAACTAAAAACAAACTAAAAACTACTTCCAAAAATATTCAGCTTTGATATTAATGAGTTTTTTGGGTTCATTGAGAACATGGTTGTTGTTCAATAATAAAATTAATCCTCAAAAATACAACTTGCCTAATAATTCTGCACTCCCTGTAGAAGGAGAACATAAAAGCTGAATGCATATAGGCTAAGAACATAAAAAAAGAGCATGTCTAGCTGAATACATAAACACTCCGGCGGCTATACAAATTAAGGTTGCAGCATGGAGGCGGAGGTCTCTGAAAACATAACAGGGCAAACAAATATATCAAACTTTGAGTTAGTTATTTCCTCTCAGGCATCCCTGGAGTAGATCTATCACCAGGACCCCAGCTTTAACAACAAAGAAACCTGATTTTATCAGGGGACAAAATCTAAGAGAGGACTTGCCCTTTAACCCCAAATGACAATATGGTTTGGCTTGCAAAAGGTCATACAAGCTGGAGCCGCTGTATATCCAGATAACTTGCTGGGTAAAAATTTGTCATATAGTTCGCATGGGGTAAATAGGGTGAAAGCCTCCCTCACGGTCTTGGCCTCAAAAGGGAGCTGCCCAAAATGCCCATTCGACCCAAAAAACAAACTTAGCAGACCACCCAAATGGATGCCCCCCGACACAAGATATTTTCCTGGGCACAAATCTGTCCAGACACAAAACACAGGCAGGTAGAACAGGGCACCTGACAATCGGTCGGCGGCAAAAAAAGACCTCAGCAGGGATTCATCTACGACCTCAGCCCCTCTCAGGCACGAAACAGGGGTCGGCAGGACCAGGTCACCTAAGGCTCCACGGCATTCACATCTGGCATCACAGGAGGCTCCGCCGGCATCCGCAGCTGCACACCGCAATCCCAGGGATAAAGGCACAGCAGCACCTGCTCGTCAAGACCATGAGGTTTCCACCGTCTCCTGCCACCAAATGAAGGTGAGTTTCCGCCCAGGGCCACAAACTCTACAGGACACATGACTCAGGGTCAATCCAAGTCTCTGTCACATACACATTAGGCTGCTTCAATCCGCAGCCAGCCTACTCCCCCCTATCACGATCCAGCCAGGCGGGATGCAAGCTGTGGCAGAGAGGGTAGTGTGTCAGAGCGCCATAGTCAGAGCACCACAGCCACAGCTACTGCGGCTATCAAATCAGCTTTTCTGCGTTCCACAGCCGGCAGAGCATGGCTGAACTCAGCGTTCCTCATCGTAGCGGGAGGCAGGGAGAGAGGGGAAAAGGACGGCAGGAGGAAGAGAGCGGCACGCACACCTAGGTCATGCCGCTACGCCGTCATTGGAGTGTCATTGTTAAATACAAGCTTGAAATACTGCAATAATTTTCTGGGTTTAAAAAAGCACCAATTTTTACAATACCCTACATCTGGGGCCTAGTGCGGACAGTTTGAAATATAATCTTGTACTACTGCAATAATTTTCTGGGTTTTAAAAAACACCCTTGTTGGGCAAAATACTAAATTTGCAGCCTTTGCTGCATTTGTCAGTGTGAAATAAAAGCGTTAGATACCACCGTTATTTTCTGTTATTAAAATAACACCCATTTTGGGCAAAATACTTAATTTGAGGCGTTTGCTGCATCTGTTATTGTTAAATACAAGCTTAAAATACTGCAATAATTTTCTGGGTGTAAAAAAGCAGCCTTATATGGCAGTATCCTACATCTGGGGCGTATGCTGCATTTGTCAAAGTGAAATATAATCTTGAAATACGGCAATCATTTTCTGGGTTTTAAAAAATACCCTTTTTGGGCAAAATACTAAATTTGCAGCCTTTGCTGCATCGGGCAGTGCAAAATACAAGCGTTAGATACCAATTTTATATTCTGCTATTTAAAAAACAAAATTTTTGGGTAATATACTAAATTTGATGCGTTTGCTGCATCCGTCAGTGTGAAATAGAAGCGGTAGATACCCCTGTTATATTCTGCTATTAAAAAAACATCTATTTTGGGCAAAATACTTAATTTGAGGCGTTTGCTACATCTGTCATTGTTAAATACAAGCTTGAATTACTGCAATCATTTTCTGAGTTTAAAAAAGCACCCATTTTTGGCAATATCCTACATCTGGAGCATATGCTGCATTTATCAGTGTAAAATATAATCTTTAAATATTGCAAACATTTTCTGGGTTTTAAAAAATACCCTTTTTTGTGCAAAATACTAAATTTGCAGCCTTTGCTGCATCGGGCAGTGTGAAATACAAGCGTTAGCTACCAGTTATATTCTGCTATTAAAAAAAAGAAAAAACTTTTTTGGGCAAAATACTAAATTTGAGGCGTTTTCTGCATCTGTTATTGTTAAATACAAGCTTGAAATACTGAAATAATTTTCTGGGTTTAAAAAAGCACCCATTTTTGGCAATACCCTACATCTGGGGCCAATGCTGCATTTGTCAATATGAAATTTAATCTTGAAATACTGCAATAATTTTCTGGGTTTTAAAAAAACACCTTTTGGGCAAAATACAAAATTTGCAGCCTTTGCTACATCTGTTAGTGTAAAATACAAGCGTTAGATATTACTGTTATATTATGCTATTAAAAATAACACCCATTTTGGGCAAAATACTAAATTTGCGGCGTTTGCTGCCTCTGTTATTGTTAAATACAAGCTTGAAATACTGCAATAATTTTCTGGGTTTAAAAAAGCACCCATTTTTGTCAATACACTACATCTGGCGCCTATGCTGCATTTGGCAGTTTGAAATATAATCTTGAAATACTGCAATAATTTTCAGGGTTTTAAAAAACACCCTTTTTGGGCAAAATACTAAATTTGCGGCCTTTGCTGCATCCATCAGTGTGAAATACACACGTTAGATACTGTTGTTTTCTTCTGTTATTAAAAAGACACCCATTTTGGGCAAAATAATAAATTTGCAGCCTTTGCTGCAACTGTCAATGTGCAATACACGCGTTAGATACTGCTGTTATATTCTGTTATTAAAAAAAACACCCATTTTGGGCAAGATCCTAAATTTGCGGAGAATATGGAGAGTGTCAAATAAGGGACATGGCCCCGATCGTGGTGCTGCTGGTGGAGCTCCTGTTGCAGGGAGAGAACGTGGTCGATCTGTGCCAGCTACACGCACAAGTGAAACACCTTCGAAAGGTGCAAGTAGGCAACAGAACCCTCAGCATTATTTGGTCAGGCCTAATGCGGCTCTACGAAAGGTGAGGCCAGAACAAGTACAGGTAATACTAGATTGGGTTGCTGACAGTGCCTCCAGTTCCTTCGCTTCATTGCTCCCACCCAGTCTCCTGCTGAAAGATCAGAGTTAGCACCTGCAGGCGATGTCCATCAGTCTTTCACCTCACCCCTTGCAAATCAGCCAAGCAGTCTGAACCCCAAGTCATGCAGTAGTCTCTTCTGCTTTTTGATGACTCTGCTAGCCATCCACATAGCCCTGCACCAGAAGTGGAAGAGATTGAGTGCACTGATGCCCAACCACTTATGTTTCAAGATGAGTACATGGGAGGACCACCACAGCACGTCTCGGATGATGACAAAACACAGGTGCCAACTGCTGTGGCTTTCTGCAGTGTGCAGACTGACAAGGAGGGCAGGGGTAAAGACTGGGTGCAAGATGATGTGGAGGACAATGAGGTCCTCGACCCCACATGGAATCAAGGTCATGCGAGTGACCTGTGTAGTTCGAAGGAAGAGGCGGTGGTCGCACAGAGCCACCAAAACAGCAGAAGAGGGAGCAAAGTGCAAAAGCAGAGCGGCCGTCCCCTAGACAGTATGCCTGCTGCTGCCCAACGCACCAAGGGACCGAGCACACCAAAGCCAGCTCCAAGGAGTTCCCTGGAATAGCAGTTCTTCAGACAATGTGCTGATGACAAGACACGAGTGGTTTGCACGATGTGAAATCAGAGCCTGAAGCGAGGCATAAACGTTCTCAACCTGAGCACAACCTGCATGACCAGGCATTTAAGTGCAAAGCACGAGCTGCAGTGGAGTAGACACCTCAAAAACCAAGAAAGGTCTCTGCCTCCTCCTGCTTCCTCTTCTGCTGCAGTCTCGACCTCTTCATCCACCTTTGGAGTGACAGTGGCAACTGCCACCCTGCAAATAGAGGATCTGCCAGCAACACCACCAACTGGGTCACCAATTTCCATCTCCCAAACACTGGAGCAGAAGAGGAAGTACCCCCCTACCCACCCACGATCCCTGGCCCTGAATGCCAGCATTTCAAAATTACTGGCCTTTGAAATGCTGTCATTGCATCTGGTGGAGTCAAAGAGTTTTAAAAGCCTTATGGTGAAGGCTGTCCCACAGAACATCTTGCCCAGCCGCCACTACTTTTCCAGGCGAGCCATCCCTTCCCTGCAGAACCAAGTGGGGGACAAAATCAGGTGTGCACTGCGCAACGCCATCTGTGGCAAAGTCCACCTATCTATGGATACGTGGATCAGTAAGCACGGTCAGGGACATTATATCTCCCTAACAGCACACTGGGTAAATGCAGTGATGGCTGGGCCTGAGGCGGATTGCAGTTTGGCGCATGTCCTTCCACCACCGAGGATTGCAGGGTGCTTCAGTTTGCCTCCTGTTGCTTCCTCCTCCTACTCCGCTTCCTCATCCTCTACCGGCTCCTCATCCGGTCTGCGTAACACCTTTACCACCAACTTCAGCACAGCCAGGGGTAAACAACAGCAGGCAGTTTTAAAACCTATCTATTTGGTGGACAAACCCCAGTGAGCTTCGAACCCGGCCTGGTGGTGTGCGATAATGGGCGAAATCTCGTAGTAGCTCTGGGACTAGCCAGTTTGACGCACATCCCTTGCCTGGCGCATGTGCTGAATTTAGTGGTGCAGAGGTTCCTTACAAATTACCCCGATATGTCAGAGCTGCTTCAGAAAGTGCGGGTCATCTGTGCACGCTTTCGGTGTTCTCACCCTGCTGCTGCTTGCCTGTCAGCGCTGCAGCACAAATTCGGCCTTCCCCACCTTGCACATGCTGGCCAGACTGTGTGAGCAGCAGCAGGCAATAGTGGAGTTTCAGCTGCAGCACGCGCGAGTGAGTCGCTCTGGAGAACAGCACCAATTCACCACCAATGACTGGGTCTCCATGTGCCTTGTTGCACTGTTTCGAGTACTACACCAACATGGCCAGCGCCGATAACGCCGTTCTCAGTGCTAATATCCCACTTCTATTCCTCCTTGAAAAAAAGCTTTGAGCGGTGATGGAAGAGGATTTGGCACAGGAGGAGGAAGAGGGATCATTTCATAGGGTTTCCGGCCAGTTATTCACAAGTGGCGCCGAGGATGGGTTCCTGCACCCACAAATGCCAGGTACACAATTGTCCAGCCAGGGTACAGTTCTGGAGGATGATGAGGTGGAGTATGAGGAGGAGAAGATGGAGGAGGAGGAACCGTGTCCACAGTAAAGTGGCACCCAAACCAGCTCATGGCCATAACTGGTGCGTGGCTGGGGGATACAGAGGACACAGACGATACACCTCCCACAGAGGAAAGCTTGTTGTTGCCTCTGGGAAGCCTGACACACATGAGTGATTACCTGCTGCAGTTCGGGGGCCCCGTGGAAGCACAAGGCATAGGCAGGAGGTGCTGGCCTGCCCTGCAGCCAGTGTATTATCTGAACGTGTGTTTAGCACGGCAGGGGGCGTTATCACAGAAAATTGCAGCCGCCTGTCCACAGCCAATATGGACGAGCTCACGTTCATTAAAATGAACCAAGCATGTATCCAACAGGACTTGTCCGTACGTTGTGCAGAATAGACATGTGGCCTAGTGTGGCAATGTGAACATTTCAGGTGTTGTTTCCCCAGGTTCCAGTCCGGGACTTAGGGCATGCTCATGTCCAGGGATCCTATTTAATCCTGCTACTGAATCCTGGGTGTGTCTCACTCTGGAGAGTGTGCAGACAGAGGCCTGGTGAGGCTCTGTCAGTGTGGTCTCAGCTAGGCAAGGCTGAGGGGCCACGAGGCTATGCAATAGCCTGGACTTTGGGGGACTCGGCGACACCCGGGATCAAGCATATAGGCTGGGTTCACGCCTGAGCGTTTTACAGCGTGTTCCTACGCGCTGTAAAACGCTCAACAAGGAGAAACCAATGCTTCCCTATGGGAATGGTTCTCACCTGGGCGTTTTACAGCGCGTAAGATCGCACTGTAAAATGCCCGACGCCCCAAGAAGTACATGAGCTTCTTTGGGGCGTCTTGTCGCGCGTTCCCGTACATAGACTTTCGGGAACGCGCGACAATGGGCAGTTCGCTTGTCTCTGTATGCGCGATTGCAAACACCGGTACAATCGCGCATACAGAGCGCTCCTTTCAGAACGCTCAGGTGTGAACCCAGCGTGAAAGGTCAGAGACAGGAGGACTGCTAGACCACAACCCCCTCCACAAAAGGTACTGCTTTTGTTACAGCCTGAGGGCTGGTGGACTGTATGTCTGGTGTAAGCCACACCTGGTTTCATGTGGGAACACTATCGTATAGCCGAGTTAGGGATACAATGTTTATTATGTTTAGGTAGAGCCCAGACGGGCAGGCTTTTGTTTTATGCCATGTTGTGTATGAATAGTGTAAAATAAATTGCACTGTTTGGACCTGAAACCCAGTGGTTATGAAGATCATTGTGAGAATGACCCCCGAATAAGAGGCGATCCCCTACACCAGCCATTATTATACTACAGCACAATTGCTCATTGTTGTATTTTTGATATTTCCCACTCTTTTGGGGTGTACCCTAATTAAAAATAAAAACTTAAGCCAAAAAACAGCCACCGCCACTTCCACCTACACCGCTACGTCCACCGCCACCTCAACCTCATACTTCATATAGACCTCCACCTAATACATCAAGATTTATTTTTGTTGTTGTACGTATTTTATTTTGTAATTTCCCTCATTTGTCTGTTACATTTCCGGGTGACATACACCAATTTTTGGCTGTGATATAACCCTGCTCTACCTACTGGACAGGTTAATAAATTTTGATAATTTTTCTGTTACATACAGTTGCAAGAAGTATGTGAACCCTTTGGAAGGATTTCTGCACAAATTGGTCATAAAATGTGATCTGATCTTCATCTAAGTCACAACAATAGACAATCACAGTCTGCTTAAACTAATAACACACAAATAATTAAATGTTACCATGTTTTTATTAACCACTTCAGCCCCGCTAGCTGAAACCCCCTTCATGACCAGAGCACTTTTTACACTTCGGCACTACACTACTTTCACCGTTTATCGCTCGGTCATGCAACTTACCACCCAAATGAATTTTACCTCCTTTTCTTCTCACTAATAGAGCTTTCATTGGGTGGTATTTTATTGCTGCTGACATTTTTACTTTTTTTGTTATTAATCGAAATGTAACGATTTTTTTGCAAAAAAATGACATTTTTCACTTTCAGCTGTAAAATTTTGCAAAAAAAACGACATCCATATATAAATTTTTCGCTAACTTTATAGTTCTACATGTCTTTGATAAAAAAAAATGTTTGGGCAAAAAAAAAAATGGTTTGGGTAAAAGTTATAGCATTTACAAACTATGGTACAAAAATGTGAATTTCCGCTTTTTGAAGCAGCTCTGACTTTCTGAGCACCTGTCATGATTCCTGAGGTTCTACAATGCCCAGACAGTAGAAAAACCCCACAAATGACCCCATTTCGGAAAGTAGACACCCTAAGGTATTCGCTGATGGGCATAGTGAGTTCATAGAACTTTTTATTTTTTGTCACAAGTTAGCGGAAAATGATGATGATTTTTTATTTTATTTTTTTCTTACAAAGTCTCATATTCCACTAACTTGCGACAAAAAATAAAAAATTCTAGGAACTCACCATGCCCCTCACGGAATACCTTGGGGTGTCTTCTTTCCAAAATGGGGTCACTTGTGGGGTAGTTATACTGCCCTGGCAATTTAGGGGCCCAAATGTGTGAGAAGAACTTTGCAATCAAAATGTGTAAAAAATGACCGGTGAAATCCGAAAGGTGCACTTTGGAATATGTGCCCCTTTGCCCACCTTGGCTGCAAAAAAGTGTCACACATCTGGTATCGCCGTACTCAGGAGAAGTTGGGGAATGTGTTTTGGGGTGTCATTTTACATATACCCATGCTGGGTGAGAAAAATATCTTGGTCAAATGCCAACTTTGTATAAAAAAAATTGGAAAAGTTGTCTTTTGCCAAAATATTTCTCTCACCCAGCATGGTTATATGTAAAATGACACCCCAAAACACATTCCCCAACTTCTCATGAGTACGGCGATACCACATGTGTGACACTTTTTTGCAGCCAAGGTGGGCAAAGGGGCACATATTCCAAAGTGCACCTTTCGGATTTCACCGGTCATTTTTTACACATTTCGATTGCAAAGTTCTTCTCACACATTTGGGCCCCTAAATTGCCAGGGCAGTATAACTACGCCACAAGTGACCCCATTTTGGAAAGAAGACACCCCAAGGTATTCCGTGAGGGGCATGGCGAGTTCCTAGAATT
Source organism: Bufo gargarizans (assembly GCF_014858855.1). Classification (NCBI taxonomy): domain Eukaryota; kingdom Metazoa; phylum Chordata; class Amphibia; order Anura; family Bufonidae; genus Bufo; species Bufo gargarizans. The sequence continues at coordinate 178,400,004 of NC_058080.1, read as the reverse complement.
TTTTATTTTTTGTCGCAAGTTAGTGGAATATGAGACTTTGTAAGGAAAAAAGAAAAAAAAAGAAAAATCATCATTTTCCGCTAACTTGTGACAAAAAATAAAAAATTCTAGGAACTCGCCGTGCCCCTCACGGAATACCTTGGGGTGTCTTCTGTCCAAAATGGGGTCACTTGTGGCGTAGTTATACTGCCCTGGCAATTTAGGGGCCCAAATGTGTAAGAAGTACCTTGCAATCAAAATGTGTAAAATATGGCCTGTGAAATCCGAAAGGTGCACTTTGGAATATGTGCCCCTTTGCCCACCTTGGCTGCAAAAAAGTGTCACACATCTGGTATTTCCGTACTCAGGAGAAGTTGGGGAATGTGTTTTGGGGTGCCATTTTACATATAAGCATGCTGGGTGAGAGAAATATCTTGGCAAAAGATAACTTTTCCCATTTTTTTTATACAAAGTTGGCATTTGACCAAGATATTTTTCTCACCCAGCATGGGTATATGTAAAATGACACCCCAAAACACATTCCCCAACTTCTCCTGAGTACGGCGATACCACATGTGTGACACTTTTTTGCAGCCTAGATGCGCAAAGGTGCCCAAATTCCTTTTAGGAGGGCATTTTTAGACATTTGGATCCCAGACTTCTTCTCACACTTTCGGGCCCCTAAAAAGCCAGGGCAGTATAAATACCCCACATGTGACCCCACTTTGGAAAGAAGACACCCCAAGGTATTCAATGAGGGGCCTGGCGAGTTCCTAGAAATTTTATTTTCTTTGCATAAGTTAGCGGATATTGATTTTTTTAGTTTTTTTCTCACAAAGTCTCACTTTCCGCTAACTTAGGACAACAATTTCAATCTTTCATGGACTCAATATGCCCCTCACGGAATACCTTGGGGTGTCTTCTTTCCGAAATGGGGTCACATGTGGGGTATTTATACTGCCCTGGCTTTTTAGGGGCCCTAAAGCGTGAGAAGAAGTCTGGAATATAAATGTCTAAAAATGTTTACACATTTGGATTCCGTGAGGGGTATGGTGAGATCATGTGAGATTTTATTTTTTGACACAAGTTAGTGGAATATGAGACTTAGTAAGAAAAAACAAAAACAAACAAAAAATTTCCGCTAACTTGGGCCAAAAAAATGTCTGAATGGAGCCTTACAGGGGGGGTGATCAATGACAGGGGGGTGATCAATGACAGGGGGGTGATCACCCATATAGACTCCCTGATCACTCCCCTGTCATTGATCACCCCCCAGGTAAGGCTCCATTCAGACGTCCGTATAATTTTTACGGATCCATGGATCGGATCCGCAAAACACATGCGGACGTCTGAATGGAGCCTTACAGGGGGGTGATCAATGACAGGGGGGTGATCAATGACAGGGGGGTGATCACCCATATAGACTCCCTGATCACCCCCCTGTCACTGATCACCCCCCCTGTAAGGCTCCATTCAGACGTCCGCATGATTTTTACGGATCCATGGATACATGGATCGGATCCACAAAACACATGCGGACGTCTGAATGGAGCCTTACAGGGGGGTGATCAATGACAGGGGGTGATCAGGGTGATCACCCCCCTATCACTGATCACCCCCCCCTGTAAGGCTCCATTCAGATGTACGCATGATTTTTACGGATCCATGGATACATGGATCAGATCCACAAAACACATGCGGACGTCTGAATGGAGCCTTACAGGGGGGTTATCAATGACAGGGGGTGATCAGGGTGATCACCCCCCTGTCACTGATCACCCCCCCTGTAAGGCTCCATTCAGATGTCCGCATGATTTTTACGGATCCATGGATCCATGGATCGGATCCACAAAACACATGCGGACGTCTGAATGGAGCCTTACAGGGGGGTGATCAATGACAGGGGGGTGATCAGGGAGTGTATATGGGTGATCACCCGCCTGTCATTGATCACCCCCCTGTAAGGCTCCATTCAGACGTCCGCATGTGTTTTGCGGATCCGATCCATGTATCCATGGATCCGTAAAAATCATGCGGACGTCTGAATGGAGCCTTACAGGGGGGTGATCAATGACAGGGGGGTGATCAATGACAGGGGGTGATCAGGGAGTGTATATGGGTGATCACCCGCCTGTCATTGATCACCCCCCTGTAAGGCTCCATTCAGACGTCCGTATGCGTTTTGCGGATCCGATCCATGTATCCGTGGATCCGTAAAAATCATACGGACGTCTGAACGGAGCCTGACAGGGGGGTGATCAATGACAGGGGGGTGATCAATGACAGGGGGGTGATCAGGGAGTTTATATGGGGTGATCATGGGTGATCAGGGGTTCATAAAGGGTTAATAAGTGACGGGGGGGGGGTGTAGTGTAGTGTAGTGTTTGGTGCGACTTTACTGACCTACCTGTGTCCTCTGGTGGTCGATCCTAACAAAAGGGACCACCAGAGGACCAGGTAGGAAGTATATTAGACGCTGTTATGAAAACAGCGTCTAATATACCTGTTAGGGGTTAAAAAATTCGGATCTCCAGCCTGCCAGCGAGCGATCGCCGCTGGCAGGCTGGAGATCCACTCGCTTACCTTCCGTTCCTTTGAGCGCGCGCGCCTGTGTGCGCGCGTTCACAGGAAATCTCGCGTCTCGCGAGATGACGCGTATATACGTCCAGGAGGAGTAAAGCAACCACCTCCCGGACGCATATCTGCGTTAGGCGGTCGGGAGGTGGTTAAACACACCATGTAAACATTCACAGTGCAGGTGGAAAAAGTATGTGAACCCTTGGATTTACTAACAGGTTGAACCTCCTTTGGCAACAATAAACTTCAACCAAAGTTTCCTATAGTTGCAGATCAGATGTGCGCAACGATCAGGAGTAATTCTTGACCATTCCTCTTTACAGAACTGTTTCAGTTCAGCAATATTCTTGGGATGTCTGGTGTGAATCGCTTTCTTGAGGTCATGCTGCAGCATCTCAATCGGGTTGAGGTCAGGACTCTGACTGGGCCACTCCAGAAGGCGTATTTTCTTCTGTTTAAGCCATTCTGTTGTTGACTGACTTCTATGCTTTGGGTCGTTGTCCTGTTGCAACACCCATCTTCTGTTAAGCTTCAGTTGGTGGACAGATGGCCCTAAATTCTCCTGCAAAATGTCTTGATAAACTTGGGAATTCATTTTTCCTTCGAAGATAGCAATCCGTCCAGGCCCTGACGCAGCAAAGCAGCCCCAAACCACCATACTTCACAGTTGGGGTGAGGTTTTGATGTTGGTGTGCTGTGCCTCTTTTTCTCCACACATAGTGTTGTGTGTTTCTTCAACTTTGGTTAATCTGTCCACAGAATATTTTGTAAGTACTGCTGTGGAACATCCAGATGCTCTTGTGCAAACTGTAAATGTGCAGCAATGTTTTGTTTGGATTTCATGGGAGGATACCACAGAGGAAGCCACTGCTGACCATTCTTGTTTAGTGTTTTACATATCGTAGATTCGCTAACTGGGATGTTAGCATATGCCAGAGACTTTTGTAAGTCTTTAGCTGACACTCGAGGATTCTTCTTCACCTCATTGAGCAGTCTGCGCTATGTTCTTGCAGTCATCTTTACAGGACGGCCACTACTAGGGAGAGTAGCAGCAGAGCTGAACTTTCTCCATTTATAGACAATTTGTCTTACCGTGGACTGATAAACAGCAAGGCTTTTAGATATACTTTTATAACCCTTTCCAGCTTTATGCAAGTCAACAATTCTTAATCGTAGGTCTTCTGAGAGCTCTTTTGTGCAAGGCATCATTCACATCGGGCAATGCTTCTTGTGAAAAGCAAACCCAGAATTGGTGTGTGTTTTTTATAGGGCAGGGTAGCTGTAACCAACACCTCCAATCTCATCTCATTGATTAGACTCCAGTTGGCTGACACCTCACTCCAATTAGCTCTTGGAGATGTCATTAGTCTAGGGGTTCACATACTTTTTCCACCTACACTGTGAATGTTTACATGGTGTGTTTAATAAAAACATTGTTTGTGTGTTTATTAGTTCAGAAATCCATATCATTCCAAAGGGTTCACATACTTTTTCTTGCAACTGTAGTTGGTTGACATTCTCCAATATTTGGCTGTGATATACCCCTGCTGTACCTAGTAGACAGGTTAGTAAATTTCACAAATTTTTTAGTTACATTCTTGGGTGACATTTTTTGCCGTGAATAAACCCCTACTCTGCATAGGTGACAGGGACCGAAAGTTTTAAAAAATCATCTGTTCCTTTGGTGGGTGACATTAACCCATTTCTGGCAATGAAAAACCCCTGCTTTGCATAGATGACAGGGAATTAAATTTGTAAAATTTGTCTTTAATTCGCCCTTTCATTCGATCCTTTTGCTTTAATAACTTGTCCCACATTTCAGCTCGATCACATTGCAGCCATTGACCTCCTTTGGATGTGGTCTCCCTTTCTCACGCTCCCTCTCCGCCCTGATTCGCCACTAACCATGATCAACAATGGTAGGCGCAGAAAAGAACATCAAAAGTTGATAGAGCAGATATCCAATTGGATCGTGGACATTACGGCGACGTGTGACATGGTGGAGCATTATGTGTGCACAGGCCTACGTGTACTGACTGATGGGTCTGCCCCCTTCAACTTCTGTGTCTACAAATTGGGCATATGGCCTGAGCTTTCCCTTTACGCCTTTGAGGTGCTGGCCTGCCCTGCTGCCAGTGTATTATCTGAACGTGTGTTTAGCACAGATGGAGGGGTTATAACAGGTTATATTTCCCAATGTTTTGGGGTGTACCCTAATGTAAACAACAAAAAAATGCAGTGTAGGCTACCTCCTTCTCCTCCACCACCGCTTCGACCTACACCGCCACATCCACCGCCTCCTCAACCTCCTACGCCATATGGACCTCGTCCTCCAAAATCAAGATTATTATTATTTTTTTTTACATATTTTATGTTATTTTAACGACCTCAGCCCCCCCTAGCTTAAACCCCCTAATGACCAGACCACTTTTTACAATTCTGCACTACACTACTTTCACGGTTTATTGCTCGGTGATACAACTTGCCACCCAAATGAATTTTACCTTCTTTTCTTCTCACTAATAGAGATTTCATTTGGTGGTATTTCATTGCTGCTGACATTTTAACTTTTTTTTATATCGAAAAATGACTGAAAATTTCTGTCACGACCGCTATCCCAGCAGCAGTCGTGTCGCACCAGACGGAGAGGAAGGGGGACCCTTATCTACGGATGGGAAATAGAACGGTCACCCCTGACTAACCCTAAGCTGGCACCTGTCTGCCCTGATACCCTAGACGGGGTGTGAACCCGTGCGACGAGCAGGATGCCTAAACCCTCAGTCACCCTAACAAGACTAAACTGGGGAAAGGCAGATGGGAGCACTAGTCACCATCACTCATGTCTAGGAGAACAACAGCGGAAGACAGCAACAAACAACTATATCTGGCAATGACTGCAAGTGAAACTGAAACTAATATAGTAGCTGGGAGTGGCAGACAGGACTCACCTGAGAAGGATGCCTACAAACTACCAGTCAGAACAAAAAGGTTCACAAGGCAAAACCTGGATGACATACCCTGAACCACGGAGCAAACTCACAAGCTATCGCGAGTAGCAAGTCACAGCGACCTTCTCCTCCCAGACCTGTCTGGATCAGTCACAGTCGTGACAATTTCTATATAAATTTTTCTCTAAATTTATTGTTCTACATGACTTTGATAAAAAAAAATGCAATAAGTGTGTGTGTGTGTGTATGTGTATGTATGTGTGTGTATATATGTATATATATATATATATATATATATATATATATATATATTGGTTTGGGTAAAAGTTATAGCGTTTACAAACTATGGTGCAAAAAAATTAATTTACGCACTTTGACTTTCTGAGCACCTGTCATGTTCCCTGAGGTTCTACAAAGCCCAGACAGTAGAAATACCCCACAAATGACCCCATTTCGAAAAGTAGAAACCCTAAGGTATTCGCTGATGGGCATAGTGAGTTCATGGAAGTTTTTATTTTTTGTCACAAGTTAGCGGAAATTGAATTTTTTTTTTCTTACAAAGTCTCATATTCCACTAACTTGTGACAAAAAAAATATATAATTTACATGAGCTCACCATACCCCTCACAGAATACCTTGGGGTGTCTTTTTTCTAAAATGGGGTCACTTGTGGGGTATTTATACTGCCCTTGCATTTTAGGGGACCTAAAGCGTGAGAAGTAGTTTGGAATCCAAATGCGTAAAAAATGCCCTGTGAAATCGTAAAGGTACTCATTGGAATTTGGGCCCCTTTGTGCACCTAGGCTGCAAAAAAGTGTCACACATGTGGTTTTGCCGTACTCAGAAGAAGTAGGGCAATGTGTTTTGAGGGTGTATTTTTACATATACCCATGCCGGGTGAGAGAAAAATATCTGTAAAAGACAACTTTTCCCTTTTTTTTTTTTTTTTTTATACAAATTTGTCATTTATAGAGATATTTCTCTTACCCAGCATGGGTATATGTAAAAAGACACCCCAAAACACATTTCCCTACTTCTCCTGAGTACGGCGATACCACATGTGTGACACTTTTTTGCAGTCTAGGTGCGCAAAGGGGCCCTAATTTTAATGAGTTCCTTTTAGGAGGGCATATTTAGACATTTTGATTCCAGACTTCTTCTCACGCTTTAGGGCCCCTAAAATGCCAGGGCAGTATAAATACCCCACATGTGACCCCATTTTAGATGGAAGACACCCCAAGGTATTCCGTGAGGGGCATGGCGAGTTCATAGAAGGTGTGTTTTTTTTTGTTTTTTTTTGGCACAAGTTAGCGGAAATTGTTTTTTGTTTTCTCACAAAGTCTCCTTTTCCGCTAACTTGGGACAAAAAGTTAAATCTTTCATGGACTCAATATGTACCTCAGCGAATACCTTGGGGTGTTTTCTTTCCAAAATGGGGTAATTTGTGGGGTGTTTGTACTGCCCTGGCATTTGAAGGTCTCCGCAATCATTACATGTATGGCCAGCATTAGGAGTTTCTGCTATTCTCCTTATATTGAGGATACGGGTAATGAGATTTTTTTTTCCGTTCAGCCTCTGGGCTGAAAGAAAAAATGAATGGCACAGATTTCTTCATTCGCATTGATCAATGTGGATGAAAAAATCTCAGCCAAAAGATGTGCCCAAAAAAAAAGGAGGGGAAAGGCGTCTGCCAGGACATAGGAGCTCCGCCCAACATCCAAACCCACTCAGCTCGTATTTCTCCATTCACATCAATTGATGTGGATGAATAAATCATTGCCAGAATTATTATTTTTTTATATACAAAGTGTTTGCCAAAGCATATGAACACCGCGCTTCAGCTTATAAGCCTCGGCAAACGTAAGTTTTTTTACTGCAGAGGAGAAATCTTATCTTGCAGCGCCGCATACACCGACTTTTGTGTAATCTGACAGCAGCGCAATGCTTCTGTCAGAATGCACATCAGTTCTGCAGCTGGTTGATCGCTTGGTCCACCTAGAAGGTAAAAAAAACAGGCAGCAATGCAATAAATTTATTAACATTATATAACATTTGAAACAGAACATTGAATTTTATAAACTTTATTGAACTTTTAGAACATTTACTTTTTTGCTTACCTGTGATTTTTTTTTTTTTTTTTTTTTTTACCTTTAGAGGACAAACCTCTCCTTCCCCATGGGACAATGTACAAAGCGCAAATCGCCTAGAGATGTGGCGAAGTACATTATGCACTTTGTCTCAGGTGAAAGGAAAGGTTTGCAGCAGCTCTGTGTAAAAGGGCCCTAAGACCCCTGTGTGCCTGTCCTGTGTCACGCAATCCCTATACTAAGTGTACCTGTGTGTGGTACTTCCGGAAACACTCCCCTAAGCATAGGGCAGGGTGGTCAGGGCAGTCAGGACAGAAATAACGGATGTCACGCCTTTTTTACTCCTGCTACAGACACAACATCTTTTTCGGGGTGATGCTTGGTTTGAGGTACCAGCAATGACATTGGGGAAATGTCGCTCGTGTAGATGGCTCACTACACTGGTGGTTGGGACACGGAACCTCCTGGATACAGGAGGTTCTCGATGATCTCTTCCTGAAATCTGAGAAAGGATCCTGTTCTCCCAGCCTTACTGTAGAGAACAAAACTATTGTACATATCCAATTGAATTAGGTATACAGACACCTTCTTATACCAGCGTCTGGTCCTGCGGGAGAGTAAATAAGGAGCCAACATCTGGTCATTAAAGTCAATGCCTCCCATGAGCAAATTATAGTCGTGGACCGAGAGGGGCTTTTCGATAACACTGGTTGCTCGTTCAATTTGGATTGTCGTGTCTGTGTGAATGGAGGAGAGCATGTAAACGTCATGCTTGTCTCTCCTTTTTTTTACCGCGATCAGTTCTTTGTCACACAAGGCAGCCCTCTCTCCCCTTGCAAGACGGGTGGTAACGAGCCATTGGGGGAAGCCCCAGCGACTAGGTCGCGCAGTGCCACAGCAGCCAATCTGTTTTAGAAACAAATGCCTGAAGAGGGGCACACTTGTGTAGAAATTGTCCACATAAAGGTGGTACACCTTGCCAAATAAGGGTGACACAAAGTCCCAGACTGTATTCCCACTGCTCCCCAGGTAGTCAGGGCAACCGACTGGCTCCAGGGTCTGATCTTTACCCTCATAGACACTAAATTTGTGCATATAGCCTGTGGCCCTTTCACAGAGCTTATGCAATTTGACCCCATACCGGGCGCGCTTGCTTGGGATGTATTGTTTGAAGCCAAGGCGCCCGGTAAAATGTATCGGGGACTCGTCTATGCAGATGTTTTGCTCAGAGTTATACAAATCTGCAAATTTGGTGTTAAAGTGGTCTATGAGGTGCCGAATTTTGTGGAGTCGGTCAAAAGCTGGATGGCCTCTGGGACGAGAGGTGCTGTTATCACTAAAGTGCAGGAAACTCAGGAGGGTCTCAAATCATGTCCTGGACATGGCAGCAGAGAACATGGGCATGTGATGAATTGGGTTTGTGGACCAATATAACCGCAATTCATGCTTTTTTGTCAGGCCCATGTTGAGGAGAAGGTCCAGAAAAGTCTTAATTTCGGAAACTTGGACGGGTTTCCACCGGAAAGACTGGGCATAAAAGCTTCCCGGGTTGGCGGCTATAAATTGAGTGGCATACCAGTTTGTTTCTGCCACGACTAAGTCAAAGAGCTCCACAGTGAAGAACAGCTCAAAAAACCCCAGTGCCGATCCGATCTGAGCTGTATCAACCCGAACTCCAGACTGGGCAGTGAAAGGGGGAACTACTGGTGCGGCTGAAGTTGGGGGCTGCCAATCAGGGTTTGCCAGCACCTCAGGGACTCTAGGGGCTCTACGGGCCTGTCTTTGCTTTGGTTGCGACGGGGGAACTACTGTACGTGCCACCGTACCAGCTTCAACTGCCCTTCTGGTGCTCGCCACTTCACCATGTTGTACGGCAGTGCTGGTACTAGGTCCAGGGAGGGCTCCGCTGCTGGTGTATGCCTCACCACGTAATCCGACAGCGCCAGCCCCACTCTGCTGCCCTTGAAGCGGATCCTGCGCAACCTGTCGTCTAGCAATATGGGGCCGGGTACGCCTGGTGGTATCAGGGACCTTAACCTCATCGTCCGAGCTTTGGGTCAGACTGCCACTGCTTTCTACAGGTTTGTATTCTGACCCGCTAGATTCAACAGATATGCTAATCAGTGACTGCGGTGAGCTGGGCGCTAACTGAAACAAACTACCTACCAAAGGGGCCTAAACTAACCTAAATCTAACAGTCAATACTGGTGGGGAAAAAAAGTGACAGTTTACACTGATCACTTTTTTCCCTTTCACTAGTGATTGACAGGAGTGATCAAGGTGATGGGGGGGGGGTGATATGGGGCTAAATATGTTGTGCTTGGTGTATTCCCTGTGATCTGTGCTCTCTGCTGGGACCAACCGACGAAAAGGACCCCGCAGAGAGCACAGAAGCCATTTAACACATTATATTTATAAATTATATTGTGGTTAGTTATTTTAAATCACCAACCTGTCAGCGCTGATCATTGGCAGGCTGGTGACCAACTCCTTGTGCGCCTTTTGCCGACCCGCACTGTGCATGTGTGGGCTAAATAGGCGCGTAATCTCGCGTCTCGCGAGATGACGCATCGATGCGTCAAGGAGGAATAACCCGGCCGCCCGCAGGATGCATCCCTGCGTTAGGCGGTCGGGAGGTGGTTAAGTCATTTCCCTATCCACATTTGCAGAGCACTTGCCATGCTCTTAACCACATTTTGCTGCCATTTACAGCCCTCTAGCCCTTTCTATGACTTTTTTTACATCCATTTTAGTTCTCAAAAGTTCGGGTCCCCATTGACTTCAATGGGGTTCGGGGTCAAGTTCGGGTACCGAACTTGAACTTTTTTGTGAAGTTCGTCCGATCCCATCAAACCCGAACATCCAGGTGTTCGCTCAACTCTATTTATGTCATACCACTGACCTCTAAGCCAGCTCCTCCCATCACACCTCTAAAATTCCACATGAAACAGGAAGTTTAAGAGCGATGACGGAAAGTAGAATCGTTAATTTCTAACGATAATTTGTTTTCCCTTAGTCCTAACAGCAGCACAGATGGGGGGTTAACTGCCCCTGTGGACTGGTAGGACCGGCGGAATTTTAATGAGCCCAAGAACCAATAAACGATCTTCAGCTCCCTGAAAGGGAGGAGATCACCCCCCAGCCCACCGTGTTTTTAACAAGCATAATGTATTTAGGGTGGGATATTTGTGTGCTGCTGTTAGGACTAAGGGAAAACAAATTATCGTTAGAAATTAACGATTCCCTTACGTCCTCAACAGCAGCACAGATGGGGAGATAGCAAGAAGAATCCCCTAGGGAGGGTCCTCATGCCTGGCAGAACTAAGAACAGTCTGCCCAAAAGCCGAAAACTCTGCCATCCTAGCATCTATCCTATAATGGGAGATGAAGGTTGACTCAGAGCTCCAGGAGGCCGCCTTACAGATCAACTCTAAGGGGAGGAGTCTTCTCTCCGCAACCGAGGTGGAGACCGCCCTAGTAGAATGGGCCCTCACAAACTCGGGAGGATCTAAGGATTGGGAGACGAAAGCTTCCAAAATGGCCTCCTTGATCCAGCGACTAATGGTGGCTTTAGACGCTTTACGGCCTTTAGACTTACCGGCAAACAGGATAAGAAGATTCTCATCTTTCCTGAACTCACTAGATCTATCCACATAGATCTGGAGGCATCTTGAAATATCCAGCGGGTCTCTAGCTGGAGTATCAGAGGAGGAGGCTGTAAACAAAACTGGTAAAGATATTACCTGATTGATGTTCTGGAAAGTAGGCACCTTAGGCCTGAAGTAAGGTAAAAACTTCAGGAGTACTCTATCCTGTAGAAAAATAATGTACGGGTGATTTGCGGAAAAAGCCTGCAATTCAGAAACTCTTTTGGCTGAAGCTATAGCCAGAAGAAAGACCATCTTTAAAGTCAGAAATTTAAAATTTACCTCCTCCAAGGGCTCAAAGGGGGGAGATGCTAGCCCCCTGAGCACTACTGAAAGATCCCACTGGGGGATAGGTTTCAGTATAGTAGGCTTTAGTCTTTCAGCTCCCTTCAGGAAGCGTTTGATGAGTGGGTCCCGAGAATGTGGCCTGTTGAGACAGGCCGAGATGGCATAAACCTGTACCTTCAAGGTAGCTGGAGATAGGCCTCTATCTAATCCATCCTGAAGAAATTGAAGTATCGCAGGAAGGGGCGGATCTGCAGACGCCACCTGTCTGGAATCACACCATGCCTCGAAGATTCTCATGATCCTGGAGTAGGCCTTCTTTGTAGACTCTGCTCGGGAATGCGACAAAGTTCTCAGGACCGACTCGGAAAGCCCTTCTATGTTGGGAAGGGACTGATCAACCTCCAGGCTGTCAGGTTGAACCTGTGCAGATCTGGGCAGAGGTGAGTGTCCCACGACACCAGGGTCTGCTCCGGGGGGAGTCTCCAGTATTGTCCCCGACTCATCTGAATGAGCTGGGTAAACCAGGATCTTCTGGGCCAAAACGGTATGATGGCTATTACCGAGGCCTGATCCTGACGGATTTTCATCAATACCCTCGGTATCATGGAAAAGGGAGGGAAGATGTAAGCCAGCCTGAACCTCCACGGTATTGACAGAGCATCTATCGCCAGGGGGTTGTCTTCCCTGTAGAGGGAACAGAACCTCATCACCTTGGCGTTGAACCTGGTTGCCATGAGATCCACTTCTGGCATACCCCATCTGTGAACTAGCTGCCTGAAGATCTCCGGATGCAGAGACCACTCCATGGTCGGTAATCCTCGACTTAAGCGGTCCGCTATCATATTGAGGGAGCCTCGAATATGAACGGCAGATAGATGGGAAAGGTTCAGCTCTAGCCCACCGAAGAATTACCCCGATCTCTGACAGAAGGGGCAATGATCTTGTGCCTCCCTGTTTGTTTATATAGAGGACAGCAGTCATATTGTCTGACTGGACTTTCACTGCTTTGCCCCGGATCTGAGGCGCAAAGTGAAGGAGGGCTAGCCGGATAGCTCGCATCTCGCGAAGATTGGAGGAAAGATGCCGCTCCAGAGGAGACCAAGATCCCTGAATTGGGGATCCGTCCAGGTGAGCGCCCCAGCCTACAAGGGACGCGTCTGTAGTCAATATGACCCAAGCTGGTTGGGTCATAGACTTCCCTGCTGGTAGCTGAAACCACCATCTGAGGGAATTTCGGGTTTGACCGGACAGGGAGCACAGGGAATCTAGCCCCGCAGGGCTGCCGTTCCATAGGTGTAAGACCTCCGACTGAAGAGGACGGAGGTGCCATAACGCCCAAGGGACCGCATCCGCAGCCGCTGACATGAGCCCCAGCATCTTCATGAGAGTCCGGATAGAGACTCGACGAGGGACATAAAGGACCTTTGCCAGGTCCTGAATCCGCGCTCTCCTTTCTGGAGTCAACCGGAGGGACATCTCCACAGAGTCGACCACGAATCCTAAGTAATGGATTGAAGTCGATGGGCTCACATTCGACTTCTGCCAGTTGATAATCCAGCCTAGGCGGAAGAGAAAGGAGACTGCGACCTGAAGATGGTGGGTAAGGATCGGAACTGAAGAGGCTATGAAAAGCCAATCGTCCAGATAAGGAATAATAGTCAGTCCTTGGAGTCTCAAAGCTGCCACCACCGAAACCACCACCTTGGTGAAGATGAGGGGGGCAGAAGAGATTCCGAAGGGAAGCACGGCGAACTGAAAGTGCCTGCAAACCCCTGAGATCTGGACCGCGATCCTGAGGAGTTTCCGGGAAGCGGAATGGATCGGAATGTGAAGGTACGCATCCTTGAGGTCCAGAGTAGCCATGACGTCCCCAGAATTGAGGATATGGCTGACTGACCTTATGGTTTCCATGCGAAACCTTGTTTTCCTTATAAATCGATTGAGGAATCTCAAATCGATGATCATCCGGAGATCTCCTGTCTTCTTGGGAACCAGGAACACTGGTGAATAAATCCCTAGGCCCCTCTCCCCTGCCGGTACCTCCTCCAGGGCTCCCTTGGAAATATAGTCCTGAATGTAAGATTCTAGGACCACCTGTTTGGCAGACCCGAAGCTTCGTGTGGCGATGAATCTCTCTGGGGGGAGAGAGATAAGATCTACCCGGTACCCGGCGGAAACTATGTCCTGGACCCAGGGGTCTGCAATCAACCGGCTCCAAGAGTCTTTGAAATGGGTAAGACGGCCCCCCACGGGAATCTGGGGGAGGGGTACGGGAAAATCTAGAGGAGACACTGCAGGGGCAGCAGGGCTTATCCAAGAGCCTCGAGGAGGCCCATAGTCAGGAGGGTTTTGCCTCCCTGGTGGGTTTGCGGGGGCGTCTCGGATATTTACGAGATGGCCCCCCCCAATCTCTGCGCCTAGACTGCTGCCCAGAACGACCTCCACCCTTCTTTTCCTGTCTGGGGCGTCCCCGAAAGGGCTGCTGGGGGAGGCTCTTCCCTTTTTTATCGGAGAGCCCCTCCATTATTTTGTCCAATTCGGACCCGAATAACCTATCTGGTTCGAAGGGGAGCCCACAAAGGTTAAACTTGGATGCGTTATCCGCAATCCACGGTTTCAGCCAGAGTGGTCTGCGGGCAGCTGAAACTAGGGCCATAGTTTTGGCGGCCAGCTTTAGCTGCATCTGGGAGGAATCAACTAAAAAGTCCATAGCCAGGTTGGCTGACTTGAAGGCTGCCAGGATGTCGTCTCTTGATACGCTCTGGTCCACATCCGTCTGGATTTGATTAAGCCTAGAGCGTAGATAGGTGGCTACCTCAGTGGCCGCAATGGAAGTAGATGCGGAGGCGGCGGCCGCCGCGTAACCCCTCCTAAGGGTGCACTCTGCCCTCCGGTCTAGGGGGTCCTGCAGGCTAGACCCATCGTCTGCAGGGACTAGAGTGCGCCGGGACAACTTGGCTATAGCCATGTCCACCTTGGGAACGGAACCCCACGATTCCACCAAGGGTTTAGCCATCGGGTACATGAGTCTGAATTTTCTGGTAAGCACTGGACCCTTCTCAGGCTTCTTCCACTCTGTGCGCATCACAGAGAGGAGGGTCTCATCCGCTCTAAAGACACGCTGTGTCCGACCGGCGGGATCGGAGGACTCCCCCATGTCAACATCCTGGTCCCCCGACCTGATGGACTTGAGTAACTTCTGCGTCTTTTCTGGAGGAAAAAAGCAAGAAGTAGATTCTTCTTCCTCAGAAGAAGAAGACCCCACTGAACAGGGGGTAGGTCTTTCGACCGGTGCGACCACCTCCATGGGAGTCTGAGAGGGACCTGGTAGCCTCTCATTAAGTAGCTGAACTACTCCCTTGATGGAATCATCCACGTATGTCTTGGTCCATTGGAACATCTCCTGCATCGTGGGTTCCGTGGATGCCGTGCGACAACTCTCACATCTGGAGTAAGGACAGCTGTCAACTAGGGGTGTGTTACATTCGTAACATGCCAAATGCTTCCTCTTGGCCCCAGCCTTCCGCTGATCCTCCTTAGGGGAAGCCATAGTCTGTAATGGAAGAAACAAAACAGGTCATAACACCTACAACATCAGGAGGTGGAGAAAACCAGACCTTAAGGGGGCCCACCAGCACTAGAAGAAATAGAGCTGAAAGAAGAGGAAGTACAAAACCCAAGCAAAGCAATACTGCAGGAATATCACAAAGCACAGGAGAGCTCTGGAGCTAACTTGTGAAAGCAACGCAACCAGAGCACTGACTGATGGGCTCTGGGCGCTTAAAAGGAGGAAACCCCGCCCAATGGGCGGGTTCCTGAAACGAGATCAGCACCACTCCCTTTTTTTTTTTTTGTATATGTGCTGCCAAAGCAAGCACTCAGAAAAACCAGAGCCTATACTGGCTCTACCTAAACGAAAAATTGTCTCCCCAGACTAATCCTAAGTCCAGGATGTCATTCTAGGGAGCCAGTTTAAGAAAAGGTGAGTTTTATACATCACCGCATCGCTTCGGAAAACCGGAAGTGACGTAGCGCACCTAAGGCGCGTCACTTCCGGGAAATGGCGGCGCCCATAGCGCCGCACACATGCGGTAACAGAGGAACGGAGCACCGTCTACAGATGATGAAAGAAGAGGGGAGGGGACGCCCCCCTCCCCAACGGTACCCCAGACCGAAATCGCCATGATCAGGCCTAAAATAAAGGCACTGAGATGCATAGAAAGCGAGCTAAGCTTTAAGGAGGGAAAAAAGAACCCCTAAGCAATCTTCAGCTCCCAAAGAGGGAGCGACACGCCAGTCCACCTGTCCAGAGGACAGAAAAAAACACGGTGGGCTGGGGGGTGATCTCCTCCCTTTCAGGGAGCTGAAGATCGTTTATTGGTTCTTGGGCTCATTAAAATTCCGCCGGTCCTACCAGTCCACAGGGGCAGTTAACCCCCCATCTGTGCTGCTGTTGAGGACGTAAGGGAATACGTGTTTTCACTTAAAAAAAAAAAAAAAAAAAAATATATATATATATATATATATATATACAGAAAACCATCCACAGTTTTTATTTAATATAAAAAATTACATAGGCACATGTAAGCTGTGAATATGTGACAAAATAAAGTTCATGAAAGTTTTCTTTTAACAAAACAAATGTTACTTTTTGCATTGCTTTTACTGCAGCTTCTACAGCCTGAGCTTTTAGCAAATAGATCTGATCACACTTTGTCCACAGCTATCATTATCTCCCCGTGTCCAAGTTCAACTTTTTCTACCTCACAGTAGTTCAGTGTCAATTTCTGTCCTCATCTTGTTTGTGTCACTGTGTCTTTGAATATGTTACTGTAGTCTGTGCTATTCTGCTTCCTGTAATTGTTATTAAGCCATCAGCTATTTGAACCTACAGTACTGTATGTATGCTAGTCTCTTGTTAGCAACAAAAAATATTTCTGACTTAACCAGCTCATAGCATAGGACAATAGTTCTAGTAATAAAAGGTTCATGGAAAATTTACAGAAAAGGGGAATTACAGTTTATGCCTTAAGACCACTGTAATGAAGCATAAATGTACCTCATATACAGTTGCAAGAAAAATTATGTGAACCCTTTGGAATTATATGGATTTCTGCACCAATTGGTCATAAAATGTGATTGATCAGACAATCACAGTCTGCTTAAACTAATAACACACACAGAATTAAATGTTGGCATGTTTTTATTGAACACACCATGTAAACATTCATCACAGTGCACGTGGAAAAAGTATATGAACTCCTAGACTAATGACATCTCCAAGAGCTAATTGGAGTGAGGTGGCAGACAACTGGAGTCCAATCAATGAGATGAGATTGGAAGTGTTGGTTACAGCTGCCCTGCCCTATAAAAAACACACTTTTCTTGCTTTTCACAAGAAGCATTGCCTGATGTGAATGATGCCTCGCACAAAAAAGCTTTCAGAAGACCTACAATTAAGAATTGCTGACTTGCATAAAGCTGGAAATAGTTATAAAAGTATCTCCAAAAGCCTTGCTGTTCATCAGTTCATGTTAAGACAAATAATAAGGCTGTTAACAGCCTGCATTTGTGGGAGGGGCGTCTGGCTATTTATCCCCCTACCTGCCGCTCAGCCAGGCGCCCGAGCCTCACGCATCTCCTGCGTATCGCGCTTCCTCATTTCGTCCGTCCAAGTGGTTTCCGGTCTTCTGCGCCTGCGCCACCGAATTCTGGCTCGTCGATCGTCTGGCTCCCAGAAAGTAATCAGGGCTCGGCTAGCTTCGGTCTAGCTCAGCTCCTCTCCCAGCCGGTTTCCAGCTCCCGGGGCTGGTTTTAGACGCCGCTCTCCCCCAGCACGGATCCCCCTCGCTGGTTCAGGTGACGGGGGCGGGGGGGGGGAGCGGCGTCACAGTACTATGTTTTGCCTCTCCGCTCTGAGATGTGTGGGCTGCTCAGGCAGGCTGACATGATAGTCATACGGTGACACTCCAGCAAGTTTTATATTATATCAAGGCTCAGACCGCTCTTTTAGGCGAAAGTAGCATTACACTCTGGAAAAGGAGTTCATTTGATGGTATTCCAGCGGATGAATGCACGCAGTGCGATGCTGCGCTATCAATAATTGTGGCAGCATCAGTGCAGCACATGTAGCAAGGGTCAATTGGGGTTGTTAGGCGTTTAGTCAGGTTCGGATCCGCTGTGCATATGACTCTGGAGTGGGGTTGGTCGCCATGGCATCGTGGATGGGTCCTTGTGGAGAGTTGGCAGCATGGGTAGTTTTCCTAGGAATATGGTAGCATGAGTCACTTGTCTAGCGTTCTGCAGTCGTCCGGCGAGCTATTTCAGTGGTTGGTCTGGCTCCATTTAGGTATTGGATTGCCCAGGGTCTCAATGTGCCTGGATCGCCCAGGGTGTCTGTGTCGCCTAAATTTAAAAAAAAAAAAAAAAAAAAAAAAAAAAAAGGTGGTCGAGGCTCAGCTCGCTCCGTTCTAGCTGCGTCTCGCACCCGACCTGGTTTCCTGCCCCCTGCTGGTGCACGCTTGATTGCCGCTCCCCCCAGCATGTTGCGCTCGCACGTGTGCGGGCGGCAGGGTTGGGGGAGCGGCGTTCTAGTCAGGGAACTGCCGGTCACATGCCGGCTCAGCATGAGAGCCTATTGTGTTAAAAATGGTGTCAGAGGTTGTTTTCACATATAACCATGCTATCTTGCATATCTATTAATTCTGGTTTTGGGATGCAGGTTGCCCTCCCGCTTTCAGGGGGGGGCGCAGTTTTGGGTCCCCTGCCAAATTATTTGGGGCTCTGTACGTTTAATTTTTAGTTTATCCGCCTTGCATCACAATACCAGAATTAGCGATTTACGTGTTTTCACTTCACGGTCTCAGAAAACACAGGTTTTTCGTTTTCCGGTTCCAATCTGCTTCTGTCTCCTGGTCTTTACGTATGGCCGGGGTCCCCTGGCCCTCCCGGGATCTCAGTGCCTCCCAGATCGCCCAGGTTCAGTGTTTCCTGGATCGCCCAGGTTGTCAGCGTCCCTGGATCGCCCAGGTTGTCAGTGTCCTTGGATCTCTCAGGTTTTCAGTGTCCCTGGATCGCCCTGGTTGTCAGGGTCCCTGGATCGCTCAGGTTGTAGGTGTCCCTGGATCGCCCGGGTTGTCGGTGTCCCTGGATCGCCCGGGTTGTCGGTGTCCCTGGATTGCCCGGGTTGTCAGTGTCCCTGGATCGCCCAGGTTGTCAGTGTCCCTGGATCGCCCAGGTTGTCAGTGTCCCTGGATCGCCCAGGTTGTCAGTGTCCCTGGATCGCCCAGGTTGTCAGTGTCCCTGGATCGCCCAGGTTGTCAGTGTCCCTGGATCGCCCAGGTTGTCAGTGTCCCTGGATCGCCCAGGTTGTCAGTGTCCCTGGATCGCCCAGGTTGTCAGTGTCCCTGGATCGCCCAGGTTGTCAGTGTCCCTGGATCGCCCAGGTTGTCAGTGTCCCTGGATCGCCCAGGTTGTCAGTGTCCCTGGATCGCCCAGGTTGTCAGTGTCCCTGGATCGCCCAGGTGGTCAGGGTCCCTGGATCGCCCAGGTGGTCAGGGTCCCTGGATCGCCCAGGTGGTCAGCGTCCCTGGATCGCCCAGGTGGTCAGCGTCCCTGGATCGCCCAGGTGGTCAGCGTCCCTGGATCGCCCAGGTGGTCAGCGTCCCTGGATCGCCCAGGTGGTCAGCGTCCCTGGATCGCCCAGGTGGTCAGCGTCCCTGGACCGCCCAGGTGGTCAGCGTCCCTGGATCGCCCAGGTGGTCAGCGTCCCTGGATCGCCCAGGTGGTCAGCGTCCCTGGATCGCCCAGGTTCTGTCTTCGTTTAAATGTCAGTGTCTCTGGATCGCCCAGGTTGTCAGTGTCCCTGGATCACCCAGGTGGTCAGTGTCCCTGGATCGCCCGGGTGGTCAGCGTCCCGGGATCGCCCAGGTGGTCAGCGTCCCTGGATCGCCCAGGTGGTCAGCGTCCCTGGATCGCCCAGGTGGTCAGCGTCCCTGGATCGCCCAGGTTGTCAGTGTCCCTGGATCGCCCAGGTTATCAGTGTCCCTGGATCGCCCAGGTGGTCAGCGTCCCTGGATCGCCCAGGTTGTCAGCGTCCCTGGATCGCCCAGGTTGTCAGCGTCCCTGGATCGCCCAGGTTGTCAGCGTCCCTGGATCGCCCAGGTTGTCAGTGTCCCTGGATCGCCCAGGTTGTCAGTGTCCCTGGATCGCCCAGGTTGTCAGTGTCCCTGGATCGCCCAGGTTGTCAGTGTCCCTGGATCGCCCAGGTTGTCAGTGTCCCTGGATCGCCCAGGTTGTCAGTGTCCCTGGATCGCCCAGGTTGTCAGTGTCCCTGGATCGCCCAGGTGGTCAGCGTCCCTGGATCGCCCAGGTTCTGTCTTCGTTTAAATGTCAGTGTCTCTGGATCGACCAGGTTGTCAGTGTCCCTGGATCGCCCAGGTTGTCAGTGTCCCTGGATCGCCCAGGTTGTCAGTGTCCCTGGATCGCCCAGGTTGTCAGTGTCCCTGGATCGCCCAGGTGGTCAGTGTCCCTGGATCGCCCAGGTGGTCAGCGTCCCTGGATCGCCCAGGTGGTCAGCGTCCCTGGATCGCCCAGGTGGTCAGCATCCCTGGATCGCCCAGGTGGTCAGCGTCCCTGGATCGCCCAGGTGGTCAGCGTTCCCGGATCGCCCAGGTGGTCAGCGTTCCTGGATCGCCCAGGTGGTCAGCGTTCCTGGATCACCCAGGTTCTGTCTTCGTTTTCTAAAGCCACCCTTCGGGGTATTCAAAAGGAGGGGAAGGGGTCCGTGAGCCATAGGCAACCTGTGTCTGGTAAATTGTTCAGGGATCTTTTTCGTCATTGGATGGTAATCCTTTTTGGGCCCTTCACTAACCTGATTTTGAAAGCGGCCATGCATCTCACCTTTTATGGATTTCTCCGGCCCGGTGAGGTTCTGGCGGGTTCAAATCGCCATAACCATCCTCTGAAGCAGCATCTGTTATGGGGCCAGGGCCATTACACTCCCCTGCTACCTTCCACCAAAACCATTCAGACGGGACCCCCTTCTGAGGTAAATTCTATCCCACGCTAAACGATTGGTGCCCAGTTCAGGTGCTGCGTCAACTGCTAGGCCTCATCCAAGGTTCATCACCAGATAGCCCGCTCCTGCCACACGCAGGCAAACTTCTCAGCACCCTCAGTTTATATCTTCATCCGTGCCCTCGCCCAGGGTCTAGGCTATGACCCCAGGGTAAATTCGGGCCACTCATGTCGCTAGGGGCAGACTCCGCTGCTTCTCGGCATCAGGTGCCAGCTCATGTCATCCGGTCCATGGGGCGGTGGCGGCCCTCCTGCTTCACTAGGTATATACCCAATCCTCGAGTAGAGATATCTTGCGCCTTTCGATCACTGGCTTTGTAGTTTGCAAAAAGTGTTGTACCTAACTGATGTTTTTTGCCCCCTTTTTTCACTGGTGTACCCGCGCCGTGGCTCCCGGCACAATTCAGCCACTATGTTCAGGGCAGGTGTCTCTGCGTGCGCCGACGTTGTCCTAGCCCTGACCATAAATTGTCTATAAATGGAGAAAGTTCAGCACTGCTGCTACTCTTCATAGGAGTGGCCGTCCTGTAAAGATGACTGCAAGAGCACAGCGCAGACTGACTCAATGAGGTGAAGAAGAATCCTAGAGTGTCAGCTAAAGACTTACAAAAGTCTCTGGCATATGCTAACATCCCTGTTAGCGAATCTACGATATGTAAAACACTAAACAAGAATGTGGTATCCTCTCATGAAATCCAGAGGAAGCCACTGCTGTCCCAAAAAAACATTGCTGCATGTTTACAGTTTGCGCAAGAGCACTTGGATGTTCCACAGCAGTACTGGCAAAATATTCTGTGGAAACCAAAGTTGAGTTGTTTGGAAGAAACACACAACACTATGTATGTAGAAAAAGAGGCACAGCACACAACATCAAAACCTCATCCTAACTGTGAAGTATGGTGGTGGGGGCATCATGGTTTGGGGCTGCTTTGCTGCGTCAGGGCCTGGACGGATTGCTATCATCGAAGGAAAAATTAATTCCCAAGTTTATCAAGACATTTTGCAGGAGAACTTAAGGCCATCTGTCCACCAGCTGAAGCTCAACAGAAGATGGGTGTTGCAACAGGACAACGACCCAAAGCATAGAAGTAAATCAACAACAGACTGGCTTAAACAGAAGAAAATACGCCTTCTGGAGTGGGCCAGTCAGAGTCCTTACCTGAACCAGATTGAGATGCTGTTGCATGACCTCAAGAAAGTGATTCACACCAGACATCCCAAGAATATTGCTTAACTGAAACAGTTCTGTAAAGAGGAATGGTCAAGAATTACTCCTGACCGTTGTGCACGTCTGATCTGCAACTACAGGAAACGTTTGGTTGAAGTTATTGCTGCCAAAGGAGGTTCAACCAGTTATTTAAATCCAAGGGTTCACGTACTTTTTCCACCTGCACTGTGAATGTTTACATGGTGTGTTCAATAAAAACATGGTAACATTTAATTTTTTTGTGTTATTAGTTTAAGCAGACTGTGATTGTCTGTCTGTTGTTGTGACTTAGATGAAGATCAGATCACATTTTATGACCAATTTGTGCAGAAATTCATATCATTGCAAAGGGTTCACATACTTTTTCTTGCAACTGTATGGGAAAAGGGGCCTATGATTTTTGAATACAGTGAGAAAAATTATTTTGCCTAACTTAAAGAGGAGCTGTCACCACAAAATATAATGTAATCTGCAGACAGCAGGAGAAGCTGAGCAGATTGATATATAGTTTTGTAAAGAAAGATTCAGTAAAACTTGTAATTTATATATCTCTGCTTTTTCTGAACTTGAAGGGTTGTCTCATCTCGCCCAAAAGAATACAAAATTAGACTAAACCCGGACTACCAGGTGGCCGGGAAACAGCGCAGTGGGCTAAAGCTGAGCTGTTTTAGTAGTTCAAATTGCAGTGCATGTCGGCTACAGAAACAGCATAGCACAGCAAGCTATAATGTTTTAGGAAAACTCAGAAAACTGGCTGAAATGTTGCATGTGTGCTTGTCCACTGAAGCCGTCTGTTTTGGTCCCATGTTCAAAAATGCCCTCAATGCTAAGACAAAGTAAATTTTAATATATGAAAATGAGCCTTTAGGTGCAACAGGGGCATTGCTGTTACACCTAGAGGCTCTACTCTGTATGCAACCTCTGTATCCTCTCCACTTTGAATGATAGGACCGGACCATCAAAATATCTACAGTGCCTTCCCATGAATCAATAGTGAGAAAGAAAAGTTCTAAAATTCACCCATATCCCATTACATAATCGCCATCCTCTCTCATATTTTGGTTACATTTGATAAACATGAGTCTTACTTATGAGGTTAGTAATATTACTGACTCACCAGTAATATCACTGACTCACGTGTGGAAGATACGCTATGTTGCCATAGGAACTACAGCTGTAATAGCCTTGATTTCTTCAGGGAGATCAAGACTATTACAGAGAAGGAACAGCTTCCTCGATCTCCTTTCGGAGGATCCATTCTGAAAGCCACCTCAGATGCTGTAATCACAATTGACCATGACAATTGAGGGTCCAAATGTCTGCAATTAGCACTGTAGCTGATTGCAGACATTAGTCCCAGGTGTTTGCTGTTGAAAACAGCAGAAACCCGGCGGCTATAGTGCTTGGTGTTCTCACGAGCGAGTAACATTTTAAAGATGGATCATCTTCTGTACTTTTACGGTGGACGTCCAGAAAGAGTTAAAGGGATTTTTGTAAACATGTTTATTTTACCTGCAAATGTATAATCCCCTGCTACTCCAGCACCTCCAGACCATGAGCCCCTTTACATCGGGTCAGACTGTAATGTTCCATACCATCATGTAACTTTTCCACTCACATCCAATCACTGACCTTAGTAGAAAGGCCCATGCTAGTTGCAGCCAGTGGTTGGCTATTTCCTGGCACCAGTGCTCCAGCCATTGCAAACAGAGACCAGCCTCAGTCTGTAAACTGATAAAGCTTGAAGAGCAAGGGATTAGCAGTGAAGTATTAGCTTTTTTTGCAGGTAGTATTATAATTTTTATAAACAAAACACTATTAATATTTTTTTACGGAAAGTAGACACTAAATATTTCAATGCCATACAACCTACAAAATGCATACAGACCTCATGAGCAGAAATTGTGTTAACAATATATCTATAAAATGATACATTAACATATACAGTAAATATCTCCTGTTTTTAGTTCTCATAACACATTACTTGCAAAAATCAACTTGGTCAATCCTGTATGCATTATTATAATACTGTGTATTTATAATAATAATGTGTAGTGAGGTTAGTTTTATAATAGAGTATAAATGTACACTCTTGACAGGTTAACTACAAGAGGTATTAGCATACAGACAAAAGTGGCAATCACATGCCAACATGGCTTTTGTTATTGCATCTTCTTATGCCAGAGAGGAAGCAATGGTGAATACGTGGGATCATAATTAGAGATGAGTTAGTCAAAGCTGATGAAGTGGAATTCGATCCGAATTTAAGGAAAAATTTGATTCGCACCGACGACGAATTTCATTGTGATTCGTTGTAACTAAGGTTGAGCGAACCCGAACTGTAAAGTTCGGGTTCGTACCGAACTTTAGGATTTTTGGACCCCGGACCCAAACTCGAACATTTCTGTAAAGTTCGGGTTCAGTGTTCGGCGCTCTCTTGGAGCTTTTTGAAAGGCTGCAGAACAGCCAATCAACAAACGTTTAAAGAGGACCTTTCACTGATCATTACAATGTGAATTAACTATACAGACATGTAGAGCGGCGCCTGGGGATCTCACTGCACTTACGATTATCCCTGGGCGCCGCTCCGTTCTCCCGCTATTCCCTCCGGTATGTCCGCTCACTAAGTTATAGTAGGCGGAGATTTCAGTCACTAAGTTATGGTAGGCGGAGTCTGCCCTTGTTCTGCTCTAGCGCTGGCCAATCGCAGCGCAGAGCTCACAGCCTGGGAGGTTATTTTCTCCTAGGCTGTGAGATCTGCAATGCGATTGGCCAGCGCTACAGAAGAACAAGGGCAGACTCCGCCTACTATAACTTAATGAGCGGAGATACCGGACGGCATAGCAGGAGAACAAGCGGTGCCCAGGGATAATAAGTGCAGTGAGATCCCCGGGCGTCGCTCTACATGTCTGTATACTTAGTTCACAGTGTCATAATCGGTGAAAGGTTCTCTTTAACTGTGTGACCTTAGAAGCTATCACAGCCATGCCTACTAATGAATGGCATGACTGTGATTGGCCAGTGCAGCATGTAACCCGGACTCTATATGAGCTGGAGTCACGTAGCGCTGCACGTCACTCTGCTGTGCTTAGTGTAGAGAGAGGAAGCTGCTGTGAGGGAGAGAATAGGACTGAATCTGTAATCAGAACTCCAATTGAACTCGGCGATCTACATAGATTTAGTTGTGTGGGTGCAGTGCACAATCTTTTTACCCTGCCCTAAGCTCAGCAAGACTTTTATCCGTCTGTTAGGTGGGCGGCGGCGGGCATTTTATGCAAGCTCAGTGCACCAGCACTGCAGCTGTGCTTTTGTGACATTCAAATCCAAACTTGAAATACTGCAATAATTTTCTGGCTTTGAAAAAACTCAAATTTTTGGCAATATCCAACATCTGATGCCTTTGCAGTATTAGTCAGTGTGCAATTTAAGCTAGAAATACAGTTGTGGCCAAAAGTTTTGAGAATTACATAAATATTGCAAATTGGAAAAGTTGCTGCTTAAGTTTTTATAATAGCAATTTGCATATACTCCAGAATGTTATGAAGAGTGATCAGATGAATTGCATAGTCCTTCTATGCCATGAAAATTAACTTAATCCCAAAAAAAATAATTCCACTGCATTTCATTGCTGTCATTAAAGGACCTGCTGAGATCATTTCAGTAATCGTCTTGTTAACTCAGGTGAGAATGTTGACGAGCACAAGGCTGGAGATCATTATGTAAGGCTGATTGGGTTAAAATGGCAGACTTGACCTGTTAAAAGGAGGGTGATGCTTTAAATCATTGTTCTTCCATTGTTAACCATGGTGACCTGCAAAGAAATGCATGCAGCAATGATTGCGTTGCATAAAAATGGCTTCACAGGCAAGGATATTGTGGCTATTAAGATTGCACCTCAATCAACAATTTATAGGATCATCAAGGAAAGAGGTTCAAGTCTTGTTAAGAAGGCTTCAGGGCGTCCAAGAAAGCCCAGCAATTGCCAGAATCGTCTCCTAAAGAGGATTCAGCTGCGGGATCGGAGTGCCACCAGTGCAGAGCTTGCTCAGGAATGGCAGCAGGCAGGTGTGAGCGCATCTGCACGCACAGGGAGGCGAAGACTTTTGGAAGCTGGCCTGGTGTCAAGAAGGGCAGCAAAGAAGCCACTTCTCTCCCAAAATAAAAATCAGGGACAGATTGATCTTCTGCAGAAAATATGGTGAATGGACTGCTGAGGATTGGGGCAAAGTCATATTCTCTGATGAAGCCTCTTTCTGATTGTTTGGGGCATCAGGAAAAAGGCTTATCCGGAGAAGAAAAGGTGAGCGCTACCATCAGTCCTGTGTCATGCCAACAGTAAAGTCCTGAGACCATTCATGTGTGGGGTTGCTTCTCATCCAAGGGAGTGGGCTCACTCACAATTTTGCCCAAAAAACACAAGCATGAATAAAGAATGGTACAAAAACACCCTCCAACAGCAACTTCTTCCAACAATTCAACAACAGTTTGGTGAAAAACAATGCATTTTCCAGCACTATGGAGCACCGTGCCATAAGGCAAACGTGATAACCAAGTGGCCCGGGCACCAAAACATTGACATTTTGGGTCCCTGGCCTGTAAACTTCCCAGTAGAGTTGAGCGAACACCTGGATGTTCGGGTTCGAGAAGTTTGGCCGAACTTCCGGAAAATGTTCGGGTTCGGGATCCGAACCCGATCCGAACTTCGTCCCGAACCCAAACCCCATTGAAGTCAATGGGGACCCGAACTTTTCGGCACTAAAACGTCTGTAAAACAGCCCAGGAAAGGGCTAGAGGGCTGCAAAAGGCAGCAACATGTAGGTAAATCCCCTGCAAACAAATGTGGATAGGGAAATGAATTAAAATAAAAATTAAATAAATAAAAATTAACCAAAATCAATTGGAGAGAGGTCCCATAGCAGAGAATCTGGCTTCCTGTCACCCACCACTGGAACAGTCCATTCTCAGATATTTAGGCCCCGGCACCCAGGCAGAGGAGAGAGGTCCCGTAACAGAGAATCTGGCTTCATATCAGCAGAGAATCAGTCTTCATATCATAGCAGAGAATCAGGCTTCACGTCACCCACCACTGCAACAGTCCATTTCCATAAATTTAGGCCCAGCACCCAGGCAGAGGAGAGAGGTCCCGTAACAGAGGATCTGGCTTCATGTCAGCAGAGAATCAGTCTGCATGTCATAGCAGAGAATCAGGCTTCATGTCAGCCACCACTGCAACAGTCCATTGTCATAAATTTAGGCCCAGCACCCAGGCAGAGGAGAGAGGTCCCGTAACAGACAATCTGGCTTCATGTCAGCAGAGAATTAGTCTGCATGTCATAGCAGAGAATCAGGCTTCACGTCAGCCACCAATGCAACAGTCCATTGTCAGATATTTAGGCCCAGCACCCAGGCAGAGGAGAGAGGTCCCGTAACAGACAATCTGGCTTCATGTCAGCATAGAATTTGTCTGCATGTCATAGCAGAGAATCAGGCTTCACGTCAGCCACCAATGCAACAGTCCATTGTCAGATATTTAGGCCCAGCACCCAGGCAGAGGAGAGAGGTCCCGTAACAGACAATCTGGCTTCATGTCAGCAGAGAATCAGTCTTCATGTCATAGCAGAGAATCAGGCTTCACGTCACCCACCACTGTAAGAGTCCATTTTCATAAATTTATGCCCAGCACCCAGGCAGAGGAGAGAGGTCCCGTAACAGACAATCTGGCTTCATGTCAGCAGAGAATTAGTCTGCATGTCATAGCAGAGAATGAGGCTTCACATCAGCCACCACTGCAACAGTCCATTGGCATATATTTAGGCCCAGCACCCAGGCAGAGGAGAGAGGTCCCGTAACAGACAATCTGGCTTCATGTCAGCAGAGAATCAGTCTTCATGTCATAGCAGAGAATCAGGCTTCACGTCACCCACCACTGTAAGAGTCCATTTTCATAAATTTAGGCCCAGCACCCAGGCAGAGGAGAGAGGTCCCGTAACAGACAATCTGTCTTCATGTCAGCAGAGAATCAGTCTTCATGTCATAGCAGAGAATCAGGCTTCACGTCACCCACCACTGTAAGAGTCCATTTTCATAAATTTAGGCCCAGCACCAAGGCAGAGGAGAGAGGTCCCGTAACAGACAATCTGGCTTCATGTCAGCAGAGAATTAGTCTGCATGTCATAGCAGAGAATGAGGCTTCACGTCAGCCACCACTGCAACAGTCCATTGGCATATATTTAGGCCCAGCACCCAGGCAGAGGAGAGAGGTCCCGTAACAGAGGATCTGGCTTCATGTCAGCAGAGAATCAGTCTTCATATCATAGCAGAGAATCAGGCTTCACGTCACCCACCACTGTAAGAGTCCATTTTCATAAATTTAGGCCCAGCACCCAGGCAGAGGAGAGAGGTCCCGTAACAGAGGATCTGGCTTCATGTCAGCAGAGAATCAGTCGGCATGTCATAGCAGAGAATGAGGCTTCACGTCAGCCACCACTGCAACAGTCCATTGGCATATATTTAGGCCCAGCACCCAGGCAGAGGAGAGAGGTCCCGTAACAGACAATCTGGCTTCATGTCAGCAGAGAATTAGTCTGCATGTCATAGCAGAGAATGAGGCTTCACGTCAGCCACCACTGCAACAGTCCATTGGCATATATTTAGGCCCAGCACCCAGGCAGAGGAGAGAGGTCCCGTAACAGAGGATCTGGCTTCATGTCAGCAGAGAATCAGTCTTCATATCATAGCAGAGAATCAGGCTTCACGTCACCCACCACTGTAAGAGTCCATTTTCATAAATTTAGGCCCAGCACCCAGGCAGAGGAGAGAGGTCCCGTAACAGAGGATCTGGCTTCATGTCAGCAGAGAATCAGTCGGCATGTCATAGCAGAGAATCGGGCTTCACGTCAGCCACCACTGCAACAGTCCATTGTCATAAATTTAGGCCCAGCACCCAGGCAGAGGAGAGAGGTCCCGTAACAGACAATCTGGCTTCATGTCAGCAGAGAATCAGTCTTCATGTCATAGCAGAGAATCAGTCTTCATGTCATAGCTGAGAATCAGGCATCACGTCACCCACCACTGTAAGAGTCCATTTTCATAAATTTAGGCCCAGCACCCAGGCAGAGGAGAGAGGTCCCGTAACAGAGGATCTGGCTTCATGTCAGCAGAGAATCAGTCTGCATGTCATAGCAGAGAATCAGGCTTCACGTCAGCCACCACTGCAACAGTCCATTGTCATAAATTTAGGCCCAGCACCCAGGCAGAGGAGAGAGGTCCCGTAACAGACAATCTGGCTTCATGTCAGCAGAGAATCAGTCTTTATGTCATAGCAGAGAATCAGTCTTCATGTCATAGCAGAGAATCAGGCATCACATCACCCACCACTGTAAGAGTCCATTTTCATAAATTTAGGCCCAGCACCCAGGCAGAGGAGAGAGGTCCCGTAACAGAGGATCTGGCTTCATGTCAGCAGAGAATCAGTCTGCATGTCATAGCAGAGAATCAGGCTTCACGTCAGCCACCACTGTAATAGTCCATTTTCATAAATTTAGGCCCAGCACCCAGGCAGAGGAGAGAGGTCCCGTAACAGACAATCTGGCTTCATGTCAGCAGAGAATTAGTCTGCATGTCATAGCAGAGAATCAGGCTTCTCGTCAGCCACCAATGCAACAGTCCATTGTCAGATAATTAGGCCTAGCACCCAGGCAGAGGAGAGAGGTCCCGTAACAGAGGATCTGGCTTCATGTCAGCAGAGAATCAGTCTTCATATCATAGCAGAGAATCAGGCTTCACGTCACCCACCACTGCAACAGTCCATTTTCATAAATTTAGGCCCAGCACCCAGGCAGAGGAGAGAGGTCCCGTAACAGAGGATCTGGCTTCATGTCAGCAGAGAATCAGTCTGCATGTCATAGCAGAGAATCAGGCTTCACGTCAGCCACCACTGCAACAGTCCATTGTCATAAATTTAGGCCCAGCACCCAGGCAGAGGAGAGAGGTCCCGTAACAGACAATCTGGCTTCATGTCAGCAGAGAATCAGTCTTCATGTCATAGCAGAGAATCAGTCTTCATGTCATAGCAGAGAATCAGGCATCACGTCACCCACCACTGTAAGAGTCCATTTTCATAAATTTATTCCCAGCACCCAGACAGAGGAGAGAGGTCCCGTAACAGAGAATCTGTCTTCATGTCAGCAGAGAATTAGTCTGCATGTCATAGCAGAGAATCAGGCTTCACGTCACCCAACATTGGAACAGTCCATTGGCATATATTTAGGCCCCGGCACCCAGACAGAGGAGAGGTTCATTCAACTTTGGGTAGCCTCGCAATATAATGGTAAAATGAAAATAAAAATAGGATTGAATGAGGAAGTGCCCTGGAGTCCAATAATATATGGTTAAGGGGAGGTAGTTAATGTCTAATCTGGACAAGGGACGGACAGGTCCTGTGGGATCCATGCCTGGTTCATTTTTATGAACGTCAGCTTGTCCACATTGACTGTAGACAGGCGGCTGCGTTTGTCTGTAATGACGCCCCCCTGCCGTGCTGAATACACGTTCAGACAAAACGCTGGCCGCCGGGCAGGCCAGCACATCCAAGGCATAAAAGGCTAGCTCTGGCCACGTGGACAATTTAGAGACCCAGAAGTTGAATGGGGCCGAACCATCAGTCAGTACGTGGAGGGGTGTGCACACGTACTGTTCCACCATGTTAGTGAAATGTTGCCTCCTGCTAACACGTTGCGTATCAGGTGGTGGTGCAGTTAGCTGTGGCGTGTTGACAAAAGTTTTCCACATCTCTGCCATGCTAACCCTGCCCTCAGAGGAGCTGGCCGTGACACAGCTGCCTTGGCGACCTCTTGCTCCTCCTCCGCCTTGGCCTTGGGCTTCCACTTGTTCCCCTGTGACATTTGGGAATGCTCTCAGTAGCGCGTCTACCAACGTGCGCTTGTACTCGCGCATCTTCCTATCACGCTCCAGTGCAGGAAGTAAGGTGGGCACATTGTCTTTGTAGCGTGGATCCAGCAGGGTGGCAACCCAGTAGTCCGCACACGTTAAAATGTGGGCAACTCTGCTGTCGTTGCGCAGGCACTGCAGCATGTAGTCGCTCATGTGTGCCAGGCTGCCCAGGGGTAAGGACAAGCTGTCCTCTGTGGGAGGCGTATCGTCATTGTCCTGCCTTTCCCCCCAGCCACGCACCAGTGATGGACCCGAGCTGCGTTGGGTGCCACCCCGCTGTGACCATGCTTCATCCTCATCCTCCTCCACCTCCTCCTCATCCTCGTCCTCCTCGTCCTCCAGTAGTTGGCCCTGGCTGGCCACATTTGTACCTGGCCTCTGCTGTTGCCAAAAACCTCCCTCTGAGTCACTTCGAAGAGACTGGCCTGAAAGTGCTAAAAATGACCCTTCTTCCTCCTCCTCCTCCTCCTCCTCCTCCTGGGCCACCTCCTCTTCCATCATCGCCCTAAGTGTTTTCTCAAGGAGACATAGAAGTGGTATTGTAACGCTGATAACGGCGTCATCGCCACTGGCCATGTTGGTGGAGTACTCGAAACAGCGCAACAGGGCACACAGGTCTCGCATGGAGGCCCAGTCATTGGTGGTGAAGTGGTGCTGTTCTGTAGTGCGACTGACCCGTGCGTGCTGCAGCTGAAACTCCACTATGGCCTGCTGCTGCTCGCACAGTCTGTCCAGCATGTGCAAGGTGGAGTTCCACCTGGTGGGCACGTCGCATATGAGGCGGTGAGCGGGAAGGCCGAAGTTACGCTGTAGCGCAGACAGGCGAGCAGCAGCAGGATGTGAACGCCGGAAGCGCGAACAGACGGCCCGCACTTTATGCAGCAGCTCTGACATGTCGGGGTAGTTGTGAATGAACTTCTGCACCACCAAATTCAGCACATGCGCCAAGCAAGGGATGTGCGTCAAATTGGCTAGTCCCAGAGCTGCAACGAGATTTCGCCCATTATCATACACCACCAGGCCGGGCTTGAGGCTCACCGGCAGCAACCACTCGTCGGTCTGTTGTTCTATACCACGCCACAACTCCTGTGCGGTGTGGGGCCTGTCCCCCAAACATATGAGTTTCAGAATGGCCTGCTGACGTTTACCCCGGGCTGTGCTGAAGTTGGTGGTGAAGGTGTGTGGCTGACTGGATGAGCAGGTGGAAGAAGAGGAGGAGGAAGCCGAGAAGGAGGAGGTGGCAACAGGAGGCAAAGAATGTTGCCCTGCGATCCTTGGCGGCGGAAGGGCGTGCGCTAAACAGCTCTCCGCCTGGGGCCCAGCTGCCACTACATTTACCCAGTGTGCAGTTAGGGAGATATAGTGTCCCTGGCCGTGCTTACTGGTCCACGTATCTGTGGTTAGGTGGACCTTGCTACAGATGGCGTTGCGCAGTGCACACTTGATTTTATCGGATACTTGGTTGTGCAGGGAAGGCACGGCTCTCTTGGAGAAGTAGTGGCGGCTGGGAACAACATACTGTGGGACAGCAAGCGACATGAGCTGTTTGAAGCTGTCTGTGTCCACCAGCCTAAATGACAGCATTTCATAGGCCAGTAGTTTAGAAATGCTGGCATTCAGGGCCAGGGATCGAGGGTGGCTAGGTGGGAATTTACGCTTTCTCTCAAATGTTTGTGAGATGGAGAGCTGAACGCTGCCGTGTGACATGGTTGAGACGCTTGGTGACGGAGGTGGTGGTGGTGTTGGTGGTACATCCCCTGTTTGCTGGGCGGCAGGTGCCAACGTTCCTCCAGAGGCAGAGGAAGAGGCCGAGGCGGCAGCAGCAGAAGAGGTAGCAGGGGGAGCCTGAGTGACTTCCTTGGTTTTAAGGTGTTTACTCCACTGCAGTTCATGCTTTGCATGCAGGTGCCTGGTCATGCAGGTTGTGCTCAGGTTTAGAACGTTAATGCCTCGCTTCAGGCTCTGATGGCACAGCGTGCAAACCACTCGGGTCTTGTCGTCAGCACATTGTTTGAAGAAGTGCCATGCCAGGGAACTCCTTGAAGCTGCCTTTGGGGTGCTCGGTCCCAGATGGCGGCGGTCAGTAGCAGGCGGAGTCTCTTGGCGGCGGGTGTTCTGCTTTTGCCCACTGCTCCCTCTTTTGCTACGCTGTTGGCTCGGTCTCACCACTGCCTCTTCCTCCGAACTGTGAAAGTCAGTGGCACGACCTTCATTCCATGTGGGGTCTAGGACCTCATCGTCCCCTGCATCGTCTTCCACCCAGTCTTGATCCCTGACCTCCTGTTCAGTCTGCACACTGCAGAAAGACGCAGCAGTTGGCACCTGTGTTTCGTCATCATCAGAGACATGCTGAGGTGGTATTCCCATGTCCTCATCATCAGGAAACATAAGTGGTTGTGCGTCAGTGCATTCTATGTCTTTCACCGCTGGGGAAAGGCTAGGTGGATGCCCTTGGGAAACCCTGCCAGCGGAGTCTTCAAACAGCATAAGAGACTGCTGCATAACTTGAGGCTGAGACAGTTTCCCTGGTATGCATGGGGGTGATGTGACAGACTGATGGGGTTGGTTTTCAGGCGCCATCTGTGCGCTTTCTGCAGAAGACTGGGTGGGAGATAATGTGAACGTGCTGGATCCACTGTCGGCCACCCAATTGACTAATGCCTGTACCTGCTCAGGCCTTACCATCCTTAGAACGGCATTGGGCCCCACCATATATCGCTGTAAATTCTGGCGGCTACTGGGACCTGAGGTAGTTGGTACACTAGGACGTGTGGATGTGGCAGAACGGCCACGTCCTCTCCCAGCACCAGAGGGTCCACTAACACCACCACGACCATGTCCACGTCCGCGTCCCTTACTAGATGTTTTCCTCATTGTTATGGTTCACCACAACAACAAGAATATTATTTGGCCCAATGTATTGTATTCAAATTCAGCGGGATATAAATTTGAGGCCTAGTATTTAGGCGCTGGGTGACCGGTATGGATTTAGTGACAGAATTAGACTTGGAAATGCACAGTAGCGTGTGTGTGAAGTTATTCTGAATGACCCTATGTGCACCTTGAATATTATATACCCTTTTAGGGATAGATTTCAAATAGCTCTGATATAGCAGAAACCACTAAATTATGAAATTGCTAAATTGGGAATTGTATTTCAACCCAGAACAAAAAATGTGCTTTGACGGACACTAAATAACTTGCCCAGCCACAACAGGACAGCGGTAACAACAGATGTAGCGGGATATAAATTTGAGGCCTAGTATTTTAGGCGCTGGGTGACCGGTATGGATTTACTAACAGAATTAGACTTGGAAATGCACAGTAGCATGTGTGTGAAGTTATTCTGAATGACCCTATGTGCACCTTGAATATTATATACCCTTTTAGGGATAGATTTCAAATAGCTCTGATATAGCAGAAACCACTAAATTATGAAATTGCTAAATTGGGAATTGTATTTCAACCCAGAATAAAAAATGTGCTTTGGCGGACACTAAATAACTTGCCCATCCACAACAGGACAGCGGTAACGACAGATTTAGCGGGATATAAATTTGAGGCCTACTATTTAGGCGCTGGGTGACCTGTATGGATTTAGTGACAGAATTAGACTTGGAAATGCACAGTAGCGTGTGTGTGAAGTTATTCTGAATGACCCTATGTGCACCTTGAATATTATATACCCTTTTAGGGATAGATTTCAAATAGCTCTGATATAGCAGAAACCACTAAATTATGAAATTGCTAAATTGGGAATTGTATTTCAACCCAGAACAAAAAATGTGCTTTGACGGACACTAAATAACTTGCCCATCCACAAAAGGACAGCGGTAACGACAGATTTAGCGGGATATAAATTTGAGGCCTAGTATTTAGGCGCTGGGTGACCGGTATGGATTTAGTGACAGAATTAGACTTGGAAATGCACAGTAGCGTGTGTGTGAAGTTATTCTGAATGACCCTATGTGCACCTTGAATATTATATACCCTTTTAGGGATAGATTTCAAATAGCTCTGATATAGCAGAAACCACTAAATTATGAAATTGCTAAATTGGGAATTGTATTTCAACCCTGAACAAAAAATGTGCTTTGACGGACACTAAATAACTTGCCCAGCCACAACAGTACAGCGGTAACGACAGATTTAGCGGGATATAAATTTGAGGCCTAGTATTTAGGCGCTGGGTGACCGGTATGGATTTAGTGACAGAATTAGACTGGGATATGGCCAAAAAATAACCGCACTATTGCTGGTTAAATGCACTTGGTGTGACAGCTTGACCAACCACAATACTGAGGGTTAAATGCACTTGGTGACGGGCGCAGCTTGCCCCTGATGTAGTATATGGCCAAAAAATGAACAGACTATTGCTGGTTAAATGCACTTGGTGTGACAGCTTCACCCTGATGTAGGCTTTAGCCAAAAAACAACCACACCATTGAGGGTTAAATGCACTTGGTGACAGGCACAGCTTGCCCCTGATGTAGTATATGGCCAAAAAATGAACAGACTATTGCTGGTTAAATGCACTTGGTGTGACAGCTTGACCAACCACACTACTGAGGGTTAAATGCACTTGGTGACGGGCGCAGCTTGCCCCTGATGTAGTATATGGCCAAAAAATGAACAGACTATTGCTGGTTAAATGCACTTGGTGACGGGCGCAACTTGCCCCTGATTTAGTATATGGCCAAAAAATGAACAGACTATTGCTGGTTAAATGCACTTGGTGTGACAGCTTCACCCTGATGTAGGCTTTAGCCAAAAAATAACCACACCATTGAGA
Source organism: Bufo gargarizans (assembly GCF_014858855.1). NCBI lineage: Eukaryota > Metazoa > Chordata > Amphibia > Anura > Bufonidae > Bufo > Bufo gargarizans. The sequence goes on along the minus strand of NC_058080.1, from coordinate 178,364,449 downwards.
GTTAAATGCACTTGGTGACAGGCGCAGCTTGCCCCTGATGTAGTATATGGCCAAAAAATAAACAGACTATTGCTGGTTAAATGCACTTGGTGTGACAGCTTCACCCTGATGTAGGCTTTAGCTAAAAAACAACCACACCATTGAGGGTTAAATGCACTTGGTCGCAGCTTGGATGCACTTGGTCGCAGCACCGCACAAGACACAAAATGGCCGCCGATCACCCCAGAAAAAAGTGACTGACAAACGGTCTGGGCAGCCTAAAAACAGTGAGCATTTGAATTTCAGCAGCTCAATGATGCACAGCTGCAGATCGATCGATTAATTAAGTCCTTTGGAGGAGTTAATCTGCCTAATCTCGCCCTACTGTCGCAGCCGCAACCTCTCCCTACGCTAATCAGAGCAGAGTGACGGGCGGCGCTATGTGACTCCAGCTTAAATAGAGGCTGGGTCACATGGTGCTCTGGCCAATCACAGCCATGCCAATAGTAGGCATGGCTGTGACGGCCTCTTGGGGCAAGTAGTATGACGCTTGCTGATTGGCTGCTTTGCAGCCTTTCAAAAAGCGCCAAGAAAGCGTCACAAAAGCGCCAAGAAAGCGACGAACACCGAACCCGAACCCGGACTTTTACGAAAATGTCCGGGTTCGGGTCCGTGTCACGGACACCCCAAAATTCGGTACGAACCCGAACTATACAGTTCGAGTTCGCTCATCCCTACTTCCCAGATCTTAATCCCATTGAGAACTTGTGGTCAATCCTCAAGAGGCTGGTGGACAAACAAAAACCCACTAATTCTGACAAACTCCAAGAAGTGATTATGAAAGAATGGGTTGCTATCAGTCAGGAATTGGCCCAGAAGTTGATTGAGAGCATGCCCAGTCGAATTGCGAGGTCCTGAAAAAGAAGGGCCAACACTGCAAAACTGACTCTTTGCTTAAATGTCATGTAATTGTTGATAAAAGCCTTTGAAACGTATGAAGTGTGTGTAATTATATTTCACTACATCACAGAAACAACTGAAACAAAGATCTAAAAGCAGTTTAGCAGCAAACTTTGTGAAAACTAATATTTATGTCATTCTCAACTTACACCCTTTTTTTGCAAAAATACTTAATATTGCAGCCCATGCTGCATGTGTGATTGTTAAAAACAAGTTTTAAAAACTTCAATAATTTTCTGGCTTTGAAAAAACACCCATTTTTGGCAATATCCAACATCTGGTGCCTTTGCAGGATTAGTCACTGTACAATTTAAGCTAGAAATACAGCTATAATTTTCTGGGTTTTTAAAAGCACCCTTTTTGGGCAAAATACACAATATTACAGCCCTTGCTGCATCTGCATGTGTGAAATTCAAGGGTTATGTACTGCTATCATATTCTGTTATTAAACAAACACCCATTTTGGGCAAAAAGCTACATTTTGCCACCTTTGCTGCATATTTCATTGTGGGCAAAAAATTTTTAGTGCAGCCTAGTCTGGATCTTAACGTGTGAGATACATACTTTAGATACTGTAGTTATATTCTGCTATTAATAAAACACATATTCTGGGAAAAAATCTTTAATTGCGGACTAGTCTGCATTTGTAAGTGTGAGATACACCCTTTACATTCTGTCGTTCTATTCTGCTATTAATAAAACACCCATTTAGAGCAAGATCCGAAATTTGAGAAATATGAGGAGAGCGTCAAATAAGGGACGTGGCCCTGGTAGTGGTGCTGCTGGTGGAGCTCCTGTTGCAGGGAGAGGACGTGGTCGATCTGTGCCAGCTACACGCACAAGTGAAACCCCTTCCTCAGGTGCGAGTAGGCGACAGAAACTGCAGCGGTATTTGGTCAGGCCTAATGCCTCTATGAATGGTGACGCCAGAACAAGTACAGACAATAGTAGATTGGGTTGCTGACAGTGCCTCCAGTTCCTTCACATTGTCTCCCACGCAGTTCTTCAGACAATGTGCTGACGACAAGACACGAGTGGTTTGCACGCTGTGCAAGGCATAAACATTCTCAACCTGAGCACAACCTGCATGACCAGGCATCTAAGTGCAAAGCACAAGCTGCAATGGAGTAGACACCTTTAAAAACAAAGAATGGGGGGCGTGGCCAAGCAGCCGAGAGAGATGGAAGCATGAACCTGAGCTCCTGCTCCATGAAAGCTTTACAGACCTGCTAATCCCCTTCTGCAACCACCTAATTGCCGCTGGCTTCTACCTCCTAGTCCCTGTATGCCTCCATGATGACCAGAGGCAGGAAGAGCCTGAAACAACAGGGCAAACTGGACTTTTTCCTTGTCCAGGAGAAGACTAAAGATGGCGCCGGCGGGGACGGAGCACGCATCACATCGGGCTCTAGCCCTTCCTCCTCACCAGGATCTCTCTCCCCGCCCGGTCTCCAGCATTATCAGTCCCCTTCTAGCGCTTCTCCTGTGGAGTCCCATACAGCAACTGCCTCACACAAACAGCAGGGAATGACGGAGGCAGGTTTTCCCGCTCCCCCTGAGAACGCCATCACTCAGACCTCACCGACCGCTAGCCCTGATAAACAGCGGCCACGACATCGCGGTCCCAGCAACTCCGGTGAGTGCTTTTCTTCATTTGGGGGTCAGTCGGGCTCCCCCTCTATACATGAGGCACTGCAGAATCTGCAGACATCAGACCAGCCAGCCTCTGGGACCCTCTTAAAAGACATGCTTCTGGCATTTCATCACTCCATTACTGCACAGATAGCAAAATCTATAGTCCCGATCCAGGCTACAGTTAAGGAACTGGGGGATAAGATGGTGCACGTGGAGACAAAGATGGGCGAATTTGCCACTTCTCATAATACTTTAATTGACTCGCATGAGCTTCTCTCTGAGGAAGTCAACCAACTTAAAGCTAAGATGGCGGACCTAGAGGATCGTTCCCGCCGGAACAACCTCAAACTGTGGGGGGTCCCAGAAGAGATCGCCGCATCCGAATTAGCAGGATACATACAAAAGCTAATCCGTTTGCTCCTGTCTAACAGCACAGATCGTGATTTAATAATTGACAGGGCTCACAGGATTGTCAAGCCTAAGCACCTGCCTGATGATGTTCCAAGAGATGTGCTGGCAAGAGTGCACTTTTTCCACATTAAGGAGCATCTCCTCATGGCTACAAGGAAAATGGAGTCTCTCCCAGCCCCATATGAAGGGGTTAAGCTATTTATGGACCTCTCAGCAGCGACACTACAGGTTCGAAAGTCTCTTGCCCCTATTACCACAGCCCTGAGAGCACATTCCATTGCTTATAGATGGGGCTTCCCGGTTAAGCTCTTAATTCATAAGGAGGGCTCCATGGTAGTGATCCGGTCAGTGGCTGAAGGAAAAGCAACCCTCGCTTCATGGAACATTACAGTGGAACCTACACATGATCCTGATGTTCTTAGACGTCACCATGGATCTGGAGAGTGGCAGGTGGTGGAGAATAGACGACGCAAGAAAGCGCATTAAAGGGGACCCTTTTTTCTGCTTCTAGTTTACGGAGCAGCAGTCCTATTATCCTCTGTTCTGGCATTTGGCAGGACTTCTCCCCCAATAAGTGTGAAGGCGCAACCTAGTGCCTTACTTTGTGTTGTGACTTCCCAGTCATTGTTTTTGTGTCACATTGCAGTTTTAATCCTTTTTTATGTTTTTGGCAGAGTACTATTTTATGCTATGTTTTATTGTGTACGTCCTCGGCTGTTTGGATTGCGCCTCCCTCCACCTCAGGGTATTTTTGCGTTAATAGCATCATTGATTACAAATGGTACTAAAGCTTAGCACTCTTAATGTTAGGGGGCTGAATAGCCCTCATAAGCGCAACCTGATGTGGAGGGAGGCCCTCTCCCTGCAGTGTGACATATTCTGTGCCCAAGAGACACATTTAATAGCTGCTGATGCTGACCGCCTTAAACATAGATGTTTTCCAGTTATTCTCCAGGCTCACTGCTCTAAGAAGAAAAGAGGAGTATTGCTAGCAATCAAAAATACTGTGGCGTACACTGCGGTGTCCTCTACTGTCGACTCCGGAGGGCGGTACATCATACACGTCTGTTATCTAAACAACATCCTGTACACCTTGGTAAGTCTTTACGCACCCAATACACATCCCCAACGTTTCCTCCAAAGACTCCTCAATAAGGTCCAGTCCGTTCAACAGGGAAGGGTCCTTATCTGCGGAGATTTTAATTTAGTCCCTGATACATCTGTAGACTCCTCCTCCCCCACGAGAAGGAATCCTAATACGTTAATGAGCCTTCTTTCCAAATTGGCCCTATATGACATTTGGCACCTACACCACGCCACGGAACGTGACTACACCTATTTCTCTCCTTCACATATGTCATATTCCCGCATAAATCTTGCATTGGTTGATAGAGCCTCCCTCTCGTTCACCACTAGCTCAGACATTGGAACGATATCATGGTCAGACCATGCTCCCGTATCAGTGACACTCTCAGAACAATATAACCGCCCTCCGAACTCAATTAGGAGAATTAATGAATACTTACTAGCTGACCTGGAATGTCAAGCAGAGGTAAAAGTCGCGTTATCTGAATATTTCCAAAATAATGCAGACTCAGTAGATAACCCATCTATCACCTGGGTAGCACACAAAGCCTACATTAGGGGCATTTTTATTAAACTAGGGCATAGAGCTAAAAAGAAAAGAGAACACCTCATTACATACCTATTAAACAAAATCAGAGCACTAGAGATTCTGAATAAAGCATCACCTACTCCTAGTTATTCAGAAGAGCTATGCTCTCTCAGGGCTCAGCTATGCTCTCTAAGGGAGCACATGCTGCATAAATACGAATTGTCCTTGAGAAAAACAAAAGCCATGTACTATTCTCAAGCAAATAAAGCAGGGAAACTACTAGCCAATAGAATCAAACGTAAGGTCCAGAACTCCCGGATCGCTTTTCTCTGGAATCCCTCCAAAACTCACAAATTATATGATCCAAAAGAGATAGCGAATAGGTTCATGTCCTTCTATTCACAATTATACAACCTGGCTGATAATAATGAGGTGGTTCAACCTTCTGATCATGACATTGGTACTTTCCTCGACTCCCTCTCATTGCCTTCCATGTCCGAAGAGCAAAAAACTAGAATCTGTTTGCCCATCACACTAGAGGAAGTACTGCGGATTATCAAGCAGCTACCCCTTCATAAAAGTCCTGGACCGGACGGCTTGTCTAATTCCTACTATAAGCTCTTTTCAGAGATCCTAGGTCCGCATCGTCACTCATCCTTAGCAAGGACCATGTCGGATGGCTACATGCCTAGAGAGATGCTAGACGCCACTATCGTTACTTTGCCCAAACCTGGGAAAGAACCGACCATCCCCCAAAACTTCCGTCCTATTTCCCTCCTCAATACTGACCTAAAAATCTATGCCAAATTACTAGCAAACAGGTTAGCGGAGATCATCCCGTCCCTGATTGCCCCTGACCAGGTGGGCTTTGTCGTGGGGAGGCAAATCACTGACAACTCCAGGAGAGTGTTAAACCTCCTCGATAGAGTCAACAGAATGCGAAGTCCTGCGGTGTTCATCACGCTGGACGCCGAGAAGGCATTCAACCGAGTGAACTGGTCGTTTGCCTTCTCGTTGCTCCAAAAGATGGGTTTCCCTGTCGCCACCATCAGAGCTATAGAAGCATTATATAAAGGCCCTGCTGCCCGTGTTTTAACTAATGGGGTGTTGTCAGACCCTTTTAATCTCTCAAATGGGACCAGGCAGGGGTGCCCCCTTTCCCCCCTTATTTTTATTTTATCCCTGGAGCCATTAGCGCAGGCTATCAGACAAAACGAGAACATATCAGGAATCCGGATAGGTGACAGGCAACACACCCTCTCTTTATATGCGGATGACATAATCCTCTCCATAACTAACACAACCCTGTCCCTTCAGGAAGTGAAAAAGATCATTCACACTTACGGATCTTTATCATTTTATAAACTGAATGAGAGCAAGTCCCAAGCTCTCCCCCTTTTTATACCCAACCACACCTTGAACCAGCTAAAACAAACTTATACCTGGGATTGGCAGACTACAGGAATTCAATACCTCGGGGTTCAACTTACCCCCACCATACCAAAATTATACGATGCAAACTTTCCTAACTTCCTCTTAGAGCTTCAAAAAGAACTGGACAGTATAGCGAAAACTGAACTTTCGTGGTTAGGCAGAATAGCTGCTTTCCAACAGCATGTGCTCCCTAAGCTTCTCTATTTATTCAGAATTCTCCTAGTAGACCTCCCCAACTCCTTTTTTATCACGGCCACCAAGCTACTGAATAGGTTTATTTGGAAGAAAGGTCCACCCCGCATTGCTAAGTCAATTATGTCCAAATTTAAGAAAGTGGGCGGCCTAAATCTTCCAAACATTTATGATTACTACCTGGCCACTAGAGTTCAACAACTCAAGGAATGGTGGGCAATAGTGTTGAGCGCGAATATTCGAATATCGAATTTTTTTCGCGAATATCGGCACTTCGCTAATTCGCGAATATTTCGAATATAGTGATATAAATTCGATATTTCGAATATTCTTTTTTTTTTTTTTTTTTTTTTTTTTTTATTGTTATATTTTTTTCTTTCCCACTTCCCTAAAGTTGTTCTTACCTGTCCTTTGGATTCCTGGCTTCCTGGCTGCTCCAGTCAGTGCCCGTTGCCGCTTCTGTCCGACTTCCATGCTCATGGAGCGTCCCCATCACCATGGGAACATCTCCATATACTAGAATGTACTGTCGGATTTGAGAATTACGTTGAAATCGCAATTCGATTTTTTCAAGTTATAAAATTCGAATTTCGATTTTAACTTAGCACTGCTATATGCCATATTAGTTAGCCTAATATGGCATATAGCAGTGCTAAGTTAAAATCGAAATTCGAATTTTATAACTTGAAAAAATCGAATTGCGATTTCAACGTAATTCTCAAATCCGACAGTACATTCTAGTATATGGAGTCGTTCCCATGGTGATGGGGACGCTCCATAAGCATGGAATATGGCTTCAATGGCTTGGTAGAATTAGCGAATTGACGAATATATTCGTTATATTCCACAAAACGAATATAACGAATGTATTCGTCATATTCCACAAAACGAATATAACGAATGTATTCGTCATATTCCACAAAACGAAGATAACGAAGTATTCTGCATCTTCATTTTAGCTACCTATTCATCAATTTCGCTAATTCTAGCAATGATATAGGAAAGTTGACTATAGAGACAGCTAAGTATAATTCGCTATGCGATTATATGACTGCTTTTTTTTATAAATAGTATAATTATAATAATTATCAGGTATTATAATTATTCTATTTATTTAAAAAAAAAGCAGTAATATAATCGCATAGCGAATTATACTTAGCTGTCTCTATAGTCAACTTTCCTATATCATTGCTAGAATTAGCGAAATTGATGAATAGGTAGCTAAAATGAAGATGCAGAATACTTCGTTATCTTCGTTTTGTGGAATATGACGAATACTTCGTTATCTTCGTTTTGTGGAATATGACGAATATATTCGTTTTGTGGAATATAACGAATATATTCGTCAATTCGCTAATTCTACCAAGCCATTGAAGCCAACCATATAGTAAACCAGGTCCAAGTTGGAATCGCAATTCGATTATGTCAAGTTATAATAATCGAATTTCGATTTTAGCTTAGCACTGTTATATGCCATATTAGGCTAACTAATATGGCATATAGCAGTGCTAAGTTAAAATCGAAATTCGATTATTATAACTTGAAAAAATCGAATTGCGATTTCAACGTAATTCTCAAATCCGACAGTACATTCTAGTATATGGAGATGTTCCCATGGTGATGGGGACGCTCCATGAGCATGGAAGTCGGCAGAAGCGGCAACGGGCACTGACTGGACAGCTAAGTTTAATTCGCTATGCGATTATATTACTGCTTTTTTTTTAAATAAATAGAATAATTATAATACCTGATAATTATTATAATTATACTATTTATAAAAAAAAGCAGTCATATAATCGCATAGCGAATTATACTTAGCTGTCTCTATAGTTAACTTTCCTATATCATTGCTAGAATTAGCGAAATTGATGAATATGTAGCTAAAATGAAGATGCAGAATACTTCGTTATCTTCGTTTTGTGATATATGACGAATACATTCGTTATATTCGTTTTGTGGAATATGACGAATACATTCGTTATATTCGTTTTGTGGAATATAACGAATATATTCGTCAATTCGCTAATTCTACCAAGCCATTGAAGCCATATTCCATGCTTATGGAGCGTCCCCATCACCATGGGAACGACTCCATATACTAGAATGTACTGTCGGATTTGAGAATTACGTTGAAATCGCAATTCGATTTTTTCAAGTTATAAAATTCGAATTTCGATTTTAACTTAGCACTGCTATATGCCATATTAGGCTAACTAATATGGCATATAGCAGTGCTAAGTTAAAATCGAAATTCGAATTTTATAACTTGAAAAAATCGAATTGCAATTTCAATAGGAGAGTAGCCTTTAAGTTAAAATCGAAATTCGATTATTTAAATCGCATATTAATCGCGATAACAAGAATAATGACGAATATTCGATTTCGACGAATATAAAACGAATATTCTATCGAATATTCGCGAATTTCGTCGAAATCGAATATGGCACCTGCCGCTCATCACTAGTGGGCAACTGATAACCCCAAACACTGGGTACACATCGAGCAGACCCTTGTCCCAACCCACAACTTAAAGGCAGTATTGGCTTCCCTTTTTAAGGAGATACCGTCACAGCCCCTCCCGTATTCAATCTTCACCTCCTTGAAGGTCTGGAAAAAATACCATAGCGGAGATAGTGGAATAACCGCTTCCATAGCGAAAGTCACACCAATGGAGGCGCTACAATGCCTAATTCCTGATCTCTCTTTAGAGGGATGGAGAGAAGGAGGAGTAGCAATGGTTGCTGACTTGCTCCAAATGGAGGTCCTTGACTCCTTAAATCTGCAAAGCCGTTTCAATATTCATAAAAGTGACTTTTATAAATATTTGAGGATTCGCCACCTTTTAGCCACTAACCCAAAGCTTGTAGTCCATTCACACGTAGAGCTCCTGAACCAATGGAGCTTGCCAAATTCCAAATGGAAGGGAATACGCCCTCTCTATACGTACCTGGGCAACAAAAACTCCTTTCTAAAAACATCGCCCATCACCGCATGGGAGCATGACCTAGATCGCGATATCCCCCCAGCGCAGTGGTCCAAAGCTATCACTTATGCAACTAAACGATTGAAATGTGTATCCCACCTTGAAGCTTACTCAAAAACCCTACTCAGTCGGTATTTTACTCCTCAGAGATTGAGCCGTATTTATCCTGGTTTGGAGCCGCTGTGCTGGAGGGGATGCGGTAGTAGGGGTACTCTTATACATATACTATGGAGCTGTCCTTTACTAAATGATTTATGGTCTAGCATTTTTCAACTAGTGGTAAAGGTAGTTGGCTGCAAGCTAGACAGGGACCCGGCTTTGGCCTTACTTTTTATTAACATTACGGAGATTCCGTATAAATTTAGGACCATAGATATGCATCTGTTCCTGGCCACAAAATTGGCCATAACTAGGTATTGGAAAAGCACAACGATCCCGACTGTACAGGAAATCATTAACTCAGTAGACATTACTAGGTCTTTTGAAAAAATGATTGCACACAAGGGCTTTGCGCTTTGCAGATTTGAAAGGGAATGGGCGCAATGGACCAACCCATTCAAGGATTGACTAAGAGTCACTAATATACTATGAATTAGGCGCTAGATGAGTACACACTGAAATGCTTGTACTGATTGCTGCTTATGATGTACACCCCAAAGTTTTGGCCTTCTCTGTAATCTCTGCCATTTTCTTTTCCTTTTCTTTTCACTTTGGTTTGGTTCCCATGTTTACTCTATTAGACATTGCCATTGGAATGTACTGAGGCTATACCAACTGTCATATAGATGTAATTGTTGGAGTACATGTTACTATCTTGCTCCTGCGAATAATTTACATACTAATACAATATGACCCGATGTGTGGGTAATATGTACGATTCCTTTGACCATTGTTTTCTTTGATATATGCAAAAATCAATAAAGATTTATTGAAAGATAAAAACCAAGAATGGTCTCTTGCTCCTCCTGCTTCCTCTTCTGCTGCTGTCTCTGCCTCTTCATCTATCTCTTGAGTGACAGTGCCAACTAACACCCCGCAAACAGAGGATCTGCCAGCAACACCATCATCTGGGTCATCAAGCATCTCCACAACGTCCCACCAAAGCATTGAGCTCTCCATCTCCCAAACCCTGGAGTGGGAGAGGAAGTAACCCCCTACCCATTTGCGACCCCTGGCTCTGAATGCCAGCATTTCAAAATTACTGGCCTTTGAAATGCTGTCATTCCATCTGGTGGAGATGGAGAGTTTTAAAAGCCTTATGGCGGTGGCTGTCCCACAGTACGTCGTGCCCAGCCGCCACCACTTTTCCAGGTGTACCATCCAATTCCTTCACAACCAAGTGGGGGACAAAATCAGGTGTGCACTGCGCAAAGCCATCTGTGGATTCGTAGACCAGTAAGCATGGTCAGGGCCGTTATATCTCCATAACAGCACACTTGGTAAATGCAGTGGCGGCTGGGCCTGAGGCGAATAGCAATTTGTTGCATGTCATTCCACCACCGTGGATTGCAGGGCGCTTCAGTTTGCCTCCTGTTGCTTCCTCCTCTTACTCTTCTTTTTCATCCTCTACCGGCTCCTCATCTGGTCAGCGTAACACCTTCACCACCAACTTCAGCACAGCCAAGGGTAAACGACAGCAGGTATGTCAAACTAGCCGGTTTGACATACATCCCTTGCCAGGCGCATGTGCTGTTTTGATGGTGCAGAGATTCCTTATAAATTACCCTAATATATCAGAGCTGCTGTATAAAGTGTGGGCTGTCTGTGTGCGCTTTTGGTGTTCTCACCCTGCTGCTGCACGCATGTCACCGCTGCAGCGTAACTTCAACCTTCCTGTTCACTGCCGACACAGTGATGTGCCCAGAAGGTGGACCTCCACCTTGCACATGCTGGCCAGACTGTGCGAGCAGCAGCAGGCGATTGTGGAGTTTCAGATGCAGCATGCACGGTTTATTCGCTCTGCGGAACAGCACCACTTCACGACCAATGACTGGGCCTCTATGCGAGACCTGTGTTCCTTGCTGCGCTGTTTCGCCAACATGGCCAGTGCCGATAACACCGTTCTCAGCATTACTATCCCACTTCTATGCCTCCTTGAAAAATCGCTGCTGGCGATGATGGAAAAGGATGTGGCACAGGAGTAGGAGGAAGAGGGATCATTTTGTATGGTTTCCGGCAAGTCATTCACAAGTGGCTCTGAGGGTGGGTTCCTGCACCCACAAACGCCAGGTACACAATTGTCCAGCCAGGGCACCGTTCTGGAGGATGACGAGGTAGAGGATGAGGAGGAGGAGATGGAGGAGGAGGAACCCTGTTCACAGCAGGGTGGCACCCAGACCAGCTCATGCCCATCACTGGTGCGTGGCTGGGGGGTTACAGAGGACACAGACAATACACCTCCCACAGAGGACAACTTTGCGTTGCCTCTGGGCAACCTGGCACACATGAGCGATTACATGTTGCAGTGTCTCTGCAACAACCGCCGAATTGCCCACATTCTAACTTGTGCAGATTACTGGGTGGCCATGCTGCTGTATCCTTGTTACAAGGACAATGTACAATCCTTAATTCCCTCACTGGAGCGTGATCGTAAGATGCGCGAGTACGAGGCACGCTGGTAGACGTGCTGTTGGTGGCAATTCCACCTGACAGCGGAGGCACAGTGGAAGCACAATGCAAAGGCAGAGGATGAGGAAGAGGTCGCCAACGAAGCTGGGGGAACGCAGCACCTCAGAAGGCAGGGTTAGCATGTCCGAAATGTGGAAAAGCTTTGTCAGCACACCACAACAACCAGCACCACCAGCTGATATGGAACGTCTTAGCAGGAGGCAGCATTTCACCAACATGGTGAAGCAGTAAGTGTGCACATGCCTACATGCACTGAATGACGGGTCTACCTCCTTCAACTTCTGGGTCTCCAAATTGGGCACATGGCCTGAGCTTGCCCTTTACGCCTTGGAGGTGCTGGCCTGCCCTGCAGCCAGTGTATTATCTGAACGTGTGATTAGCACAGCAGGGGGCGTTATCACAGACAAGCGCAGCCACCTGTCCACAGCCAATGTTGACAAGCTCACGTTCATTAAAATGAGCCAGGCATGGATCCAACAGGACTTGTGCAGAATAGACATGTATACCAGCCTTAACCAGACATTGCTATACTACAGCGCAATTGCTCATTCTTGTATTGGGGATATTTCACTATCTTTTGGAGTGTACTGCTAATTTTTTTTTTTTTATTACAACCAAAAACCAGTGTTGGCAACCTCGTCCTCCGCCAACGCTGCTTCTACCTTCTCCGCATCGTCCACTGCCTCTTTAAACTCCAACTTCATATAGACCTCCACCTCATAAATCAATATTTTTATTTTTATTTGTACGTATTTTATTTTATGTCAATTCACTACTTTGTCTGTTACATTTTCGGGTGAGATTCACTTATTTTTGGGTGTGATATACCACTGCTATACCTAGTAGACAGGTTAAAAAAAAAAACGAATTTGTCTGTTACATTTTCATGTGAAATTCACAAATTTTGGGGGTTTATATACCCCTCCTCTACCTAGTTGACAGCTTAATAATTTCATAAATTTTTCTTTTACATTTTCGGATGACATTAAACAATTTTTTTCTGTCATAGACCCCTGCTCTACCAAGTAGACAGGTTAATAAATTTCACTAATTTTTCTGTTATATTCTTGGGTTGACATTTTACTATATTGGATGTGAATAAAAACATTCACAAATTTTGTCTGTTACATTTTCGGGTGAAATTCACAATTCACAAATGTTAGACAAATTTTAAACTTTAACAAGTTCTCCCACATTTGCGCTACAATAATTTGTCCCACATTTGCGCTTCAATAATTTGTCCGACATTTGCGCTTCAATTATTTGTCTCACATTTGCGCTTCAATAACTTTTCCCATATTTAATACATTTCATCCATTTTCTCCCTTGGATGTGGTCTCTCTTGCTCACGCTCCCTCTCCGGTGTAGAACCCTGATTCGACGATAACTGTGATCAACATGGTAGGTTCAGAAAAGAACTTGGAAAGTTGATAGAGAAGATATGCCAAATGGATGGTGGACGTCACAGGGACTTACGATCAGGCAGAAGTTATCTAGAGTCAACAAAGCGGCAGCAGGGCCTCTCCTGGCTAATTTTTCCAAATCAAAATACCACAATGACATTCCCTATAATTTTTTATTAATCATTCCAATAACAGGGCATCTTAAGAGTACTGTATTGTTATTTATTGTCACTACCTCCCCGAGTCAGGAGTGGGCAATTGCCGCACGCCACCTCATTTCCTTAAATTCTTCTGTTTTAATAGCTTTACCCACATTTCCGCTCGATCACAACATGGTAGGCGCAGAAAAGAACATTGAAAGTTGATAGAGCAGATATCCAATTGGATCGTCACGGGGACGTGCAACATGGTTGAGCAGTATGTGTGCACACGCCTACATGAACTGACTGATGGTTCTGCCCCCTGCAACTTCTGGGTCTCCAAATTGGGCACATGGCCTGAGCTTGCCCTTTACACCTTGGTGGTGCTGGCCTGCCCTGCATCCAGTGTATTGTCTAAACATGTGTTTAGCACGACTGGAGGGGGTTATCACAGGCTATATTTCACAATGTTTTGGGGTGTACCCTAATTGAAAAAAATAAAAATTTAAACAAAAAAGCAGTGTAGGCTACCTCCTTCTCCTCCACCGCCGCTTATACCTAGACCGCCACATCCACCGCCTTCTCAACCTCCTATACCTTATGGACCTCGTCCTCCTAGATCAAGATTATAATTTATTTATTTTTTACGCATTTTATGTTATTTGAAGTCATTTTCCTATCCGCACTTGCCATGCTCAGCCCTGGCATTTTCAGCCCTCTAGCCTATTCCATTACATTTTTAGAGCCATTTTAGTGCTCAAAAGTTCGTGTCCCCATTGACTTCAATGGGGTTCGGGTTCAGGATCAAGTTTGCGTCAAGTTCAGGTCCCGAACTCAAACTTTTTTGTAAAAGTTCAGCCGAACCCGTCGAACCCGAACATCCAGGTGTCCACTCAATTGTAATTGTAACGAATTGCATTTCTTTCTAAAATGGCTGCTGCACGTGTGAGGACATGGAGCAAGGAACTCTGGGAAGGCAGAATCACCCATAATGTCATGCATGCAGCCAATCAGCAGCCATCCAGCCCTGTGATTTCACAGCCCTATAAATAGCCTCAGCCATCTTGGATTCTGCCATTTCCAGTGTACTTAGTGCAGGGAGGGACGTCAGCAGGTGCTAGGGACAGTGCTAGAAAAAACATAATTGTGCTGAAACAAACTATTTACAAGTGCAGGGAAAGATTATTTAAGGTGTAGGGAAAGCATAGGGAGGAATCATTCCACAGCATTTGTGTTGAACACGGTTCAGTAGGGGAGGTTACAGCCTGGGTAATAGGAACAATCCTATTACACCTTGCTGAACTGACTGGGGATTTAAGTTGCCATTATACAGCTCTGTAATTCCAGCAAACCATTCTTGTTATTGGGGTGCAAGTGCTGTTTGATACAGCCATTAACAGGGTTTATTACAAGGAAATATTTATATGTCTTATTTGCCCTTGTGCGCTGCAGTTATATGTTCTAAAGCATTTTTTGGCTTGTATTAGTGGGAAAAAAGGGCTTATTAGTTGTTGTGTAGTGAAGTGTGAAAATTATAGCCCTTTTTGTTGTGTATTAGTGGCAAAAGTAAAATATATTTGCTGTTCAGTGGTGCAGTTATATGTTCTAAAGCCTTTTGTGGCATGTATTAGTGGAAAAAGAAAAATATATTTGCCTTTCAGCAGTGCAGTTACCATATTTTTCGCCCTATAAGACGCACCTAGATTTTAGAGGAGGACAATAAGAAAAAAATATTTTTCATCACACCTCAGGTCAGACCACCAATCAGACCCCCATTGTTAATCAGACCTCAGCTGACAGCCCCAATCAGACCCCCAATGTTAATAAGACCCCAATCAGACCTCAGCTCACACCCAAAAGTGAATTATCCCCAATCAGACCTCAGATATGAGCCCCAATATAAATGAGACCTCATTCAGACGTCAGATCAGACCCCCAGTCTCAAATCAGCCCCCATGCCTCATTTGATCAGTGCCAATGCCTCATTTGATCAGTTCCCAGCCTCATAGCCACCATGCCTCTTTTGATCAGCCCCCAGTCTCATACTAGCCCCCTGTCTCATACTAGCCCCAAGCCTTTTTTTATCAGCCCCCTTGCGTCTTTTCATCAGCCCCCTTGCGTCTTTTCATCAGCCCCCTTGCGTCTTTTCATCAGCCCCCTTGCGTCTTTTCATCAGCCCCCTTGCGTCTTTTCATCAGCCCCCTTGCGTCTTTTCATCAGCCCCCTTGCGTCTTTTCATCAGCCCCCTTGCCTCTTTTCATCAGCCCCCTTGCCTCTTTTCATCAGCCCCCTTGCCTCTTTTCATCAGCCCCTTGCCTCTTTTCATCAGCCTCAATGGCCTCAGATGTGCCCCATGCCTCAGATGACATAAAATAAAAAAAATCACTTACCTCCTCTGCTCCGGGTGCGACCGCTCCACACCGCCAGCGCTCTTCTTCCTTCTCCTCGGTCGGCTGTGCTGTGAACTGGCGTGTACAGTGTGAGGTCGACGTTAACGTAATGGAGCAACCAATGATGTCAGCTTCCCCTCCCTGAAAATGTGAGAAGGAGGATTAGAAATGTATTTAAATATGGTGCTACATTTTATGTTGTTACGACTAAGGACGTAGTTCCAAAACGCGTCAACTGAACCTGTGTACTGGTGGATATGTCTGCTGTTAATATTGTTTACAAATAAAGGAGAAGTTTTTGAGGATCTCTATTAGAATCCAGTGCAGTTATATGCTCTAAAGCCCCTTTTGGCATGTATTAGTGGGGAAAAAGAAAAAGGGCTTATTAGCCGTTTTGTGTTGAAGTGAAAAAAATTACAGCCCTTTTTGGTATGTATTAGTGGCAAAAAAATATTTGCCGTTCAGCTGTGAAGTTCCATTGTACTACAGACATTTACAGGGTGTATTAATAGAATAAATGTGTATGTCCTGTTTAGCCGTTCTGCAGTGAATTGTGTTTTTTTTTTTTTGGGGTGTATTAATAGGAAATATAATATGTCTTATTAGCCAGTCTGCAGTGAATCGACATTGCTATAATGCCATTGTTGGGGTGTATTAATGAGAAAAATAAATACTGTACATGTTATTAGCCATTCTGCAGCGATTTTACATTGTCATACAGACATTGTTGCGCTGTATTAATAGCAAAAATAAGTATGTGCTATTAGTCATTCTACGGTGAATTTACATTGTCATTCAGTGGTGAAATTTGTAAGACAGCTTTTTTGGGGAAAATTGACGGGTGATTATAGACTTCCTTTTGCTGTACGGACCGAATTAAGTCAATTAGCCATTCGTTGGGGAACTTTTTTGTGAAACAGCCTTTTTTGGGAAAATGTATGGGTAATTGTAGACCTCTTTTTGCTGTACAGACAGAATTATGTTGATTAGCCATTCGTTGGGGATTTTTTTTTTGTGAAACAGCTTTTTTTGTGAAAATTGATGTGTGATTGTAGACTTCCTTTTGCTGTACGGACCGAATTGCGTACATTAGCCACTTGCTGGGGAATTTTTTTTTGTGAAGCAGCCTTTTTTTGGAAAATTGATGGGTGATTGCAGACCTCTTTTTGCTGTACAGACCGAATTACGTCGATTAGCCATTCGTTGGGGAATTTTTTTGTGAAACTGCCTTTTGGGGAAAATTGATGGGTGATTGGAGACTTTCTTCTGTATGGACCAAGTTACATTGATTACCCATTCAGTGGTGAATTTTTTTGTGAAACAGCCTTTTTGGGAAAATCGATGGGTGATTGTAGACCTCTTTTATGCTGTACGGACTGAATTACGTTGATTAGCCATTCGTTGGGGATTTTTTTTTTGTGAAACTGCCTTTTTGGGGAAAATGGTGATTGTAGATTTGGGTGATTGTAGACTTTCTTCTGTATGTACCGAATTAAGTTGATTCGCTATTCAGTGGTGAATTATTTTTGTGAAACAGCCTTTTTGGGGAAAATTGGTTGGTAGCTGTAACTATGGTCAAGGACAATATGTCCTTTTTACCCCATTGGGTAAATGTTGGTACTGCCTAGCCACACCAGCAACTTGGCCAGGTGACGCCGTTTCTGCCTCCATGTCCTCACGCCGTTGGTCTTGCGACAATGTCCGCCTCTACCTCCTCAGCCTCCACTGCAGCGACAATTGAATACTGATGGATTACCGATCAAATGGGCACAAGAAGCACATATAATTAGGGATGAGCGAACTCGAACTGTATAGTTCGGGTTCGTACCGAATTTTGGGGTGTCCGTGACACGGACCCGAACCCGGACATTTTCGTAAAAGTCCGGGTTCGGGTTCGGTGTTCGTCGCTTTCTTCGCGCTTTTGTGACGCTTTCTTGGCGCTTTTTGAAAGGCTGCAAAGCAGCCAATCAACAAGCGTCATACTACTTGCCCCAAGAGGCCATCACAGCCATGCCTACTATTGGCATGGCTGTGATTGGCCAGAGCACCATGTGACCCAGCCTCTATTTAAGCTGGAGTCACATAGCGCCGCCCGTCACTCTGCTCTGATTAGCGTAGGGAGAGGTTGCGGCTGCGACAGTAGGGCGAGATTAGGCAGATTAACTCCTCCAAAGGACTTGATTAACTGATCGATCTGCAGCTGTGGATCATTGAGCTGCTGATCCTCAATTGCTCACTGTTTTTAGGCTGCCCAGACCGTTTGTCAGTCACATTTTTCTGGGGTGATCGGCGGCCATTTTGTGTCTTGTGGTGCGCCAGCACAAGCTGCGACCAAGTGCATTTAACCCTCAATGGTGTGGTTGTTTTTTGGCTAAAGCCTACATCAGGGTGAAGCTGTCACACCAAGTGCATTTAACCAGCAATAGTCTGTTTATTTTTTGGCCATATACTACATCAGGGGCAAGCTGCGCCTGTCACCAAGTGCATTTAACCCTCAATGGTGCGTTTGTTTTTTGGCTAAAGCCTACATCAGGGTGAAGCTGTCACACCAAGTGCATTTAACCAGCAATAGTCTGTTTATTTTTTGGCCATATACTACATCAGGGGCAAGCTGCGCCCGTCACCAAGTGCATTTAACCCTCAGTAGTGTGGTTGGTCAAGCTATCACACCAAGTGCATTTAACCAGCAATAGTCTGTTCATTTTTTGGCCATATACTAAATCAGGGGCAAGCTGCGCCCGTCACCAAGTGCATTTAACCAGCAATAGTCTGTTCATTTTTTGGCCATATACTACATCAGGGGCAAGCTGCGCCCGTCACCAAGTGCATTTAACCCTCAGTAGTGTGGTTGGTCAAGCTGTGACACCAAGTGCATTTAACCAGCAATAGTCTGTTCATTTTTTGGCCATATACTACATCAGGGGCAAGCTGCGCCCATCACCAAGTGCATTTAACCAGCAATAGTGTGGTTATTTTTTGGCCATATCCCAGTCTAATTCTGTCACTAAATCCATACCGGTCACCCAGCGCCTAAATACTAGGCCTCAAATTTATATCCCGCTAAATCTCTCGTTACCGCTGTCCTGTTGTGGCTGGGAAAGTTATTTAGTGTCCGTCAAAGCACATTTTTTGTTCTGGGTTGAAATACAATTCCCAATTTAGCAATTTAAAAATTTAGTGGTTTCTGCTCTATCAGAGCTATTTGAAATCTATCCCTAAAAGGGTATATAATATTCAAGGTGCACATAGGGTCATTCAGAATAACTTCACACACCCGCTACTGTGCATTTCCAAGTCTAATTCTGTCACTAAACCCATACCTGTCACCCAGCGCCTAAATACTAGGCCTCAAATTCATATCCAGCTAAATCTGTCGTTAGTGCTGTAGCTGGGCGAGTTATTTAGTGTCCGTTCAAGCACATTTCTTGTTCTGGGTTGAAATACAATTCCCAATTTAGCAATTTCATAATTTAGTGGTTTCTGCTATATCAGAGCTATTTGAAATCTATCCCTAAAAGGGTAGATCATATTGAAGGTGCACATAGGGACATTCAGAATAACTTCACACACACCCGCTACTGTGCATTTCCAAGTCTAATTCTGTCACTAAACCCATACCTGTCACCCAGCGCCTAAATACTAGGCCTCAAATTTATATCCAGCTAAATCTGTCCTTAGTGCTGTAGCTGGGCGAGTTATTTAGTGTCCGTTCAAGCACATTTCTTGTTCTGGGTTGAAATACAATTCCCAATTTAGCAATTTCATAATTTAGTGGTTTCTGCTATATCAGAGCTATTTGAAATCTATCCCTAAAAGGGTATATAATATTCAAGGTGCACATTGGGTCATTCAGAATAACTTCACACACACCCGCTACTGTGTATTTCCAAGTCTAATTCTGTCACTAAACCCATACCTGTCACCCAGCGCCTAAATACTAGGCCTCAAATTTATATCCAGCTAAATCTGTCCTTAGTGCTGTAGCTGGGCGAGTTATTTAGTGTCCGTTCAAGCACATTTCTTGTTCTGGGTTGAAATACAATTCCCAATTTAGCAATTTCATAATTTAGTGGTTTCTGCTATATCAGAGCTATTTGAAATCTATCCCTAAAAGGGTAGATAATATTGCAAGGTGCACATAGGGTACATTCAGAATAACTTCACACACACCCGCTACTGTGTATTTCCAAGTCTAATTCTGTCACTAAACCCATACCTGTCACCCAGCGCCTAAATACTAGGCCTCAAATTTATATCCAGCTAAATCTGTCCTTAGTGCTGTAGCTGGGCGAGTTATTTAGTGTCCGTTCAAGCACATTTCTTGTTCTGGGTTGAAATACAATTCCCAATTTAGCAATTTCATAATTTAGTGGTTTCTGCTATATCAGAGCTATTTGAAATCTATCCCTAAAAGGGTATATAATATTCAAGGTGCACATTGGGTCATTCAGAATAACTTCACACACACCCGCTACTGTGTATTTCCAAGTCTAATTCTGTCACTAAACCCATACCTGTCACCCAGCGCCTAAATACTAGGCCTCAAATTTATATCCTGCTAAATCTCTCGTTAACGCTGTCCTGTTGTGGCTGGGAAAGTTATTTAGTGTCCGTCAAAGCACATTTTTTGTTCTGGGTTGAAATACAATTCCCAATTTAGCAATTTCATAATTTAGTGGTTTCTGCTATATCAGAGCTATTTGAAATCTATCCCTAAAAGGGTATATAATATTCAAGGTGCACATTGGGTCATTCAGAATAACTTCACACACACCCGCTACTGTGTATTTCTAAGTCTAATTCTGTCACTAAACCCATACCTGTCACCCAGCGCCTAAATACTAGGCCTCAAATTTATATCCTGCTAAATCTCTCGTTAACGCTGTCCTGTTGTGGCTGGGAAAGTTATTTAGTGTCCGTCAAAGCACATTTTTTGTTCTGGGTTGAAATACAATTCCCAATTTAGCAATTTCATAATTTAGTGGTTTCTGCTATATCAGAGCTATTTGAAATCTATCCCTAAAAGGGTATATAATATTCAAGGTGCACATTGGGTCATTCAGAATAACTTCACACACACCCGCTACTGTGTATTTCTAAGTCTAATTCTGTCACTAAACCCATACCTGTCACCCAGCGCCTAAATACTAGGCCTCAAATTTATATCCTGCTAAATCTCTCGTTAACGCTGTCCTGTTGTGGCTGGGAAAGTTATTTAGTGTCCGTCAAAGCACATTTTTTGTTCTGGGTTGAAATACAATTCCCAATTTAGCAATTTCATAATTTAGTGGTTTCTGCTATATCAGAGCTATTTGAAATCTATCCCTAAAAGGGTATATAATATTCAAGGTGCACATTGGGTCATTCAGAATAACTTCACACACACACGCTTCTGTGCATTTCCAAGTCTAATTCTGTCACTAAATCCATACCGGTCACCCAGCGCCTAAATACTAGGCCTCAAATTTATATCCTGCTAAATCTCTCGTTAACGCTGTCCTGTTGTGGCTGGGAAAGTTATTTAGTGTCCGTCAAAGCACATTTTTTGTTCTGGGTTGAAATACAATTCCCAATTTAGCAATTTCATAATTTAGTGGTTTCTGCTATATCAGAGCTATTTGAAATCTATCCCTAAAAGGGTATATAATATTCAAGGTGCACATTGGGTCATTCAGAATAACTTCACACACACACGCTTCTGTGCATTTCCAAGTCTAATTCTGTCACTAAATCCATACCGGTCACCCAGCGCCTAAATACTAGGCCTCAAATTTATATCCCGCTGAATTTGAATACAATACATTGGGCCAAATAATATATTTGTTGTTGTGGTGAACCATAACAATGAGAAAAACATCTAGTAAGGGACGCGGACGTGGACATGGTCGTGGTGGTGTTAGTGGACCCTCTGGTGCTGGGAGAGGACGTGGCCGTTCTGCCACATCCACACGTCCTAGTGTACCAACTACCTCAGGTCCCAGTAGCCGCCAGAATTTACAGCGATATATGGTGGGGCCCAATGCCGTTCTAAGGATGGTAAGGCCTGAGCAGGTACAGGCATTAGTCAATTGGGTGGCCGACAGTGGATCCAGCACGTTCACATTATCTCCCACCCAGTCTTCTGCAGAAAGCGCACAGATGGCGCCTGAAAACCAACCCCATCAGTCTGTCACATCACCCCCATGCATACCAGGGAAACTGTCTCAGCCTCAAGTTATGCAGCAGTCTCTTATGCTGTTTGAAGACTCCGCTGGCAGGGTTTCCCAAGGGCATCCACCTAGCCCTTCCCCAGCGGTGAAAGACATAGAATGCACTGACGCACAACCACTTATGTTTCCTGATGATGAGGACATGGGAATACCACCTCAGCATGTCTCTGATGATGACGAAACACAGGTGCCAACTGCTGCGTCTTTCTGCAGTGTGCAGACTGAACAGGAGGTCAGGGATCAAGACTGGGTGGAAGACGATGCAGGGGACGATGAGGTCCTAGACCCCACATGGAATGAAGGTCGTGCCACTGACTTTCACAGTTCGGAGGAAGAGGCAGTGGTGAGACCGAGCCAACAGCGTAGCAAAAGAGGGAGCAGTGGGCAAAAGCAGAACACCCGCCGCCAAGAGACTCCGCCTGCTACTGACCGCCGCCATCTGGGACCGAGCACCCCAAAGGCAGCTTCAAGGAGTTCCCTGGCATGGCACTTCTTCAAACAATGTGCTGACGACAAGACCCGAGTGGTTTGCACGCTGTGCCATCAGAGCCTGAAGCGAGGCATTAACGTTCTGAACCTGAGCACAACCTGCATGACCAGGCACCTGCATGCAAAGCATGAACTGCAGTGGAGTAAACACCTTAAAACCAAGGAAGTCACTCAGGCTCCCCCTGCTACCTCTTCTGCTGCTGCCGCCTCGGCCTATTCTGCTGCTGCCGCCTCGGCCTCTTCCTCCGCCTCTGGAGGAACGTTGGCACCTGCCGCCCAGCAAACAGGGGATGTACCACCAACACCACCACCACCACCTCCGTCACCAAGCGTCTCAACCATGTCACACGCCAGCGTTCAGCTCTCCATCTCACAAACATTTGATAGAAAGCGTAAATTCCCACCTAGCCACCCTCGATCCCTGGCCCTGAATGCCAGCATTTCTAAACTACTGGCCTATGAAATGCTGTCATTTAGGCTGGTGGACACAGACAGCTTCAAACAGCTCATGTCGCTTGCTGTCCCACAGTATGTTGTTCCCAGCCGGCACTACTTCTCCAAGAGAGCCGTGCCTTCCCTGCACAACCAAGTATCCGATAAAATCAAGTGTGCACTGCGCAACGCCATCTGTAGCAAGGTCCACCTAACCACAGATACGTGGACCAGTAAGCACGGCCAGGGACGCTATATCTCCCTAACTGCACACTGGGTAAATGTAGTGGCAGCTGGGCCCCAGGCGGAGAGCTGTTTGGCGCACGTCCTTCCGCCGCCAAGGATCGCAGGGCAACATTCTTTGCCTCCTGTTGCCACCTCCTCCTTCTCGGCTTCCTCCTCCTCTTCTTCCACCTGCTCATCCAGTCAGCCACACACCTTCACCACCAACTTCAGCACAGCCCGGGGTAAACGTCAGCAGGCCATTCTGAAACTCATATGTTTGGGGGACAGGCCCCACACCGCACAGGAGTTGTGGCGGGGTATTGAACAACAGACCGACGAGTGGTTGCTGCCGGTGAGCCTCAAGCCCGGCCTGGTGGTGTGTGATAATGGGCGAAATCTCGTTGCAGCTCTGGGACTAGCCAATTTGACGCACATCCCTTGCTTGGCGCATGTGCTGAATTTGGTGGTGCAGAAGTTCATTCACAACTACCCCGACATGTCAGAGCTGCTGCATAAAGTGCGGGCCGTCTGTTCGCGCTTCCGGCGTTCACATCCTGCTGCTGCTCGCCTGTCTGCGCTACAGCGTAACTTCGGCCTTCCCGCTCACCGCCTCATATGCGACGTGCCCACCAGGTGGAACTCCACCTTGCACATGCTGGACAGACTGTGCGAGCAGCAGCAGGCCATAGTGGAGTTTCAGCTGCAGCACGCACGGGTCAGTCGCACTACAGAACAGCACCACTTCACCACCAATGACTGGGCCTCCATGCGAGACCTGTGTGCCCTGTTGCGCTGTTTCGAGTACTCCACCAACATGGCCAGTGGCGATGACACCGTTATCAGCGTTACAATACCACTTCTATGTCTCCTTGAGAAAACACTTAGGGCGATGATGGAAGAGGAGGTGGCCCAGGAGGAGGAGGAGGAGGAGGAAGAGGGGTCATTTTTAGCACTTTCAGGCCAGTCTCTTCGAAGTGACTCAGAGGGAGGTTTTTGGCAACAGCAGAGGCCAGGTACAAATGTGGCCAGCCAGGGCCCACTACTGGAGGACGAGGAGGACGAGGATGAGGAGGAGGTGGAGGAGGATGAGGATGAAGCATGGTCACAGCGGGGTGGCACCCAACGCAGCTCGGGTCCATCACTGGTGCGTGGCTGGGGGGAAAGGCAGGACGATGACGATACGCCTCCCACAGAGGACAGCTTGTCCTTACCCCTGGGCAGCCTGGCACACATGAGCGACTACATGCTGCAGTGCCTGCGCAACGACAGCAGAGTTGCCCACATTTTAACCTGTGCGGACTACTGGGTTGCCACCCTGCTGGATCCACGCTACAAAGACAATGTGCCCACCTTACTTCCTGCACTGGAGCGTGATAGGAAGATGCGCGAGTACAAGCGCACGTTGGTAGACGCGCTACTGAGAGCATTCCCAAATGTCACAGGGGAACAAGTGGAAGCCCAAGGCCAAGGCAGAGGAGGAGCAAGAGGTCGCCAAGGCAGCTGTGTCACGGCCAGCTCCTCTGAGGGCAGGGTTAGCATGGCAGAGATGTGGAAAACTTTTGTCAACACGCCACAGCTAACTGCACCACCACCTGATACGCAACGTGTTAGCAGGAGGCAACATTTCACTAACATGGTGGAACAGTACGTGTGCACACCCATCCACGTACTGACTGATGGTTCGGCCCCATTCAACTTCTGGGTCTCTAAATTGTCCACGTGGCCAGAGCTAGCCTTTTATGCCTTGGAGGTGCTGGCCTGCCCGGCAGCCAGCGTTTTGTCTGAACGTGTATTCAGCACGGCAGGGGGCGTCATTACAGACAAACGCAGCCGCCTGTCTACAGCCAATGTGGACAAGCTGACGTTCATAAAAATGAACCAGGCATGGATCCCACAGGACCTGTCCGTCCCTTGTCCAGATTAGACATTAACTACCTCCCCATAACCATATATTATTGGACTCCAGGGCACTTCCTCATTCAATCCTATTTTTATTTTCATTTTACCATTATATTGCGAGGCTACCCAAAGTTGAATGAACCTCTCCTCTGCCTGTGTGCTAGGCCTAAATATATGCCAATGGACTGTTGCAGTGGTGGCTGACATGAAGCCTGATTCTCTGCTATGACATGCAGACTAATTCTCTGCTGACATGAAGCCAGATTGTCTGTTACGGGACCTCTCTCCTCTGCCTGGGTGCTGGGCCTAAATTTATGACAATGGACTGTTGCAGTGGTGGCTGACGTGAAGCCTGATTCTCTGCTATGACATGCAGACTGATTCTCTGCTGACATGAAGCCAGATTGTCTGTTACGGGACCTCTCTGCTCTGCCTGTGTGCTAGGCCTAAATATATGCCAATGGACTGTTGCAGTGGTGGGTGACGTGAAGCCTCATTCTCTGCTATGACATGCAGACTGATTCTCTGCTGACATGAAGCCAGATCGTCTGTTACGGGACCTCTCTGCTCTGCCTGTGTGCTAGGCCTAAATATATGCCAATGGACTGTTGCAGTGGTGGGTGACGTGAAGCCTCATTCTCTGCTATGACATGCAGACTGATTCTCTGCTGTCATGAAGCCAGATTGTCTGTTACGGGACCTCTCTGCTCTGCCTGTGTGCTAGGCCTAAATATATGCCAATGGACTGTTGCAGTGGTGGGTGACGTGAAGCCTCATTCTCTGCTATGACATGCAGACTGATTCTCTGCTGACATGAAGCCAGATTGTCTGTTACGGGACCTCTCTCCTCTGCCTGTGTGCTAGGCCTAAATATATGCCAATGGACTGTTGCAGTGGTGGCTGACGTGAAGCCTCATTCTCTGCTATGACATGCAGACTGATTCTCTGCTGACATGAAGCCAGATCCTCTGTTACGGGACCTCTCTCCTCTGCCTGTGTGTGTGCTGGGCCTAAATATATGCCAATGGACTGTTGCAGTGGTGGCTGACGTGAAGCCTCATTCTCTGCTATGACATGCAGACTAATTCTCTGCTGACATGAAGACAGATTCTCTGTTACGGGACCTCCCTCCTCTGCCTGGGTGCTGGGCCTAAATATATGCCAATGGACTGTTGCAGTGGTGGCTGACGTGAAGCCTCATTCTCTGCTATGACATGCAGACTAATTCTCTGCTGACATGAAGACAGATTCTCTGTTACGGGACCTCCCTCCTCTGCCTGGGTGATGGGCCTAAATATATGCCAATGGACTGTTGCAGTGGTGGCTGACGTGAAGCCTCATTCTCTGCTATGACATGCAGACTAATTCTCTGCTGACATGAAGACAGATTCTCTGTTACGGGACCTCCCTCCTCTGCCTGGGTGATGGGCCTAAATATATGCCAATGGACTGTTGCAGTGGTGGCTGACGTGAAGCCTCATTCTCTGCTATGACATGCAGACTGATTCTCTGCTGACATGAAGACAGATTCTCTGTTACGGGACCTCTCTCCTCTGCCTGTGTGTGTGCTGGGCCTAAATATATGCCAATGGACTGTTGCAGTGGTGGCTGACGTGAAGCCTCATTCTCTGCTATGACATGCAGACTGATTCTCTGCTGACATGAAGCCAGATTCTCTGTTACGGGACCTCTCTCCTCTGCCTGTGTGTGTGCTGGGCCTAAATATATGCCAATGGACTGTTGCAGTGGTGGCTGACGTGAAGCCTCATTCTCTGCTATGACATGCAGACTGATTCTCTGCTGACATGAAGCCAGATTCTCTGTTACGGGACCTCTCTCCTCTGCCTGTGTGTGTGCTGGGCCTAAATATATGCCAATGGACTGTTGCAGTGGTGGCTGACGTGAAGCCTCATTCTCTGCTATGACATGCAGACTAATTCTCTGCTGACATGAAGACAGATTCTCTGTTACGGGACCTCTCTCCTCTGCCTGTGTGTGTGCTGGGCCTAAATATATGCCAATGGACTGTTGCAGTGGTGGCTGACGTGAAGCCTCATTCTCTGCTATGACATGCAGACTGATTCTCTGCTGACATGAAGCCAGATTCTCTGTTACGGGACCTCTCTCCTCTGCCTGTGTGTGTGCTGGGCCTAAATATATGCCAATGGACTGTTGCAGTGGTGGCTGACGTGAAGCCTCATTCTCTGCTATGACATGCAGACTAATTCTCTGCTGACATGAAGACAGATTCTCTGTTACGGGACCTCTCTCCTCTGCCTGGGTGCCGGGGCCTAAATATCTGAGAATGGACTGTTCCAGTGGTGGGTGACGGGAAGCCAGATTCTCTGCTATGGAACCTCTCTCCAATTGATTTTGGTTAATTTTTATTTATTTAATTTTTATTTTAATTCATTTCCCTATCCACATTTGTTTGCAGGGGATTTACCTACATGTTGCTGCCTTTTGCAGCCCTCTAGCTCTTTCCTGGGCTGTTTTACAGCCTTTTTAGTGCCGAAAAGTTCGGGTCCCCATTGACTTCAATGGGGTTCGGGTTCGGGACGAAGTTCGGATCGGGTTCGGATCCCGAACCCGAACATTTCCGGGATGTTCGGCCGAACTTCTCGAACCCGAACATCCAGGTGTTCGCTCAACTCTACATATAATGTAAAGAACACTAAATTTTAAATGACAGCCCTCACTTCTTTTTCACCCTTGGTGATGTGTGGATCCAGCTGTTGCTTAACGGCAATTAATATTATGGTAATTAATTTTTGGGGGAATCAAGAAAGATTATTGTTATGTTGTTTTTAATTCCCAAAGCACCCTGCAAAGCACTGTGAAAGCCCCAATATATTTGACTTGCACATAAATAGTTTCTAATTGAGATTTAAATTGCCAATGAAAAGTAACAGACGGTTCAATTCACTGTGTTTAGGGTGCAATTACTAGATAAATTATGCACTTTTTAAAATGAATGTAGCATCTTTTGAAAAATTGTAAGTCAGCTAGCAGAATGTCATTCAATTTACATGTGCCAGATATGGTGGCACAATGGGCCTTTAAAATGGGCCAGGATTACTGAAGTGCTCCAATGCATTAAGGCCTCATGCACACAAACGTATTTTCATTCTGTGTCTGTTCCATTTTTTGCAGACCACATACGGAACCATTCATTTCAATGGTCTGCAAAAAAACAAAACAAAGGTATTCCGTAGGCATTCCATTTCCATAGGTCCATATTTCCTTTCTGCCAAAAAATAGAACATGTCCTACTATTGTCCGCATTACGGACAAGCATAGGACTGTTCTATTAGGGGCCAGCTGTTCAGTTCTGCAAAATACGGAATGCACACCGATATCATCCTTATTTTTTGCAGATCCGTTTTTGCGGACCGCAAAATACATAAGGTCGTGTGCATAAGGCCTAATTTAGAACTTCAGTACATGTGCCAATATAAAGTACATCAACTCATATTCCTGTACATGACATGCTGTAGAAAATTTTTGCAACAGGAAGCTGCAAACATAGTACTGTATTTTGGGGTTTATAAAACACACCTAATGATAAGATGCACCTAGGTTTTCGAGGACGAAAAGAAAAAAAAATCATAAGACTTCAGAACAGACCCCCAATCTTCATCAGACTTCAGATCAGACCCCCATGGCAGACCTCTGATCAGAACCCCATATCAAACCTCAGATCACACCCCCATATCAGACCCCCATCAGACCTCAGATCATATAACCCCATGTTATATCAACATCAGACCTCAGATAAGATCTCATATCAGACCCCCATCAGACCTCAGATCAGACCCCCATTACACCTTAGATCAGACCCCCATTTCAAACTCCCCATCAGACCTCAGATCAGACCCCATCAGAGGTCATATCAGACCCCATCAGACCTCACATTAGACCCCTTTATCAGATCAGACCCCCATCACAGCTCAGATCAAACCCTATCAGAGATAAAATAAATTCACTTACCTGTCCTACTCCACTGCCTTTATGCAGGTCCAGCAGTAACCACTTCTCCAAGCCCATGCTGCACTGTTACTTGACTGTGTACAGCATCAGGCCATAGTGTGTGCACTACTTTCTGATGCTATATGCAGGGAGTGGTGAGTACAAAAAAACTCTAGTAGCATTACAGTCACTGCTCTCTATGCCTCCTGCATACTAGTAAGCATGTCCATAATTTGTCTTAAAAAATGAAAAATACTTAATTTATTTTGGCTTTTATGAAGCTAAGCCTTCTGGTCATCTTGTGACTAATCTGAATGCTCTCTAATTTCTCATTTCCCTTTGACAAACACGCAGGTCTCCCCCAAAAAGTACATCAAGTAAAGGCATACTGCTTTCACAAAGCACTGGGAATTTGATTAACGAAGTGAAAAACTAAGCAAAATATAAAAAAGGAACAAAAAGCAAAACAGGATGTGACACAGACACCTTAAGGGTATGTACGGTACTCAAAGCAGAGCCCTAATGATACAACCACACAGTGCAGTCATATGGACTCTAATTAAGCTAATGAAGACAGCATTACTTGGGCTGTATTATTAATGTCAGTGAGACACCTTCAATACCACACAGCCCTTAACAATGCAGACAGTGTAAACAGTGCGGTCTTAATTAGTTTAATTAGAGCTTGCTTAAGTAGTACAGTCGTACCCTAATTCGCAGCAGGACTAGACCCATGAGGGATAGCCATTCACTCTAATGCCTCATTCACACGTCAGTGTTTTGGTCAGTAATTTTCATAAGAGATTTTGAGCCAAAACCAGGTGTGGGTCAGAAACATGGAACAAGTGCAGATATTTTCCTTATACTTTATATCTGTGACGGCTCCAATCCTGCTTTTGGCTCACAATGACTGATGGAAATCACTGACCAAAACACTGACGTGTGAATGAGGCATAAGATAGGAAAGTTGCTCCCGAGCCCTTTTTTCTCTAAGTCAGAATCTCATTAAACCTACAAACTTGTTCTGCCCGCTCAAACCATTCCTGAATGCCAATGTATAGGCATGACTAGATTTGATATGGTGAGGAGCCCAGTTGCTAAATCGCTTCTGGATGGCCAAAATTAGGGTATAGGTGCAGTTGCTAAGGCTGGTGTCACCCGATGCGGTAGAAAATGGTGTCACCCCCAAAGCCCCCCCAGGCAATAATTATTTTAGCCATATATGGGGGCTATGGGGGTGCTACTGCCGTAGGGGGCATCCAGTAGCTCAGCAGACCCCCCCCCCCCAAGCCTAGAGCCCCAGCACCTCCTTTACCCCCTGCTGGCAGCAGCTCACCTAGGTCAGGTGCACCCCACTTTCGCTGGCTGGCTGACCGAGACACCAAATGATGTTCAATTTCTTCAAGCAGTAACGGGGGGGAGGGGGGTGGGTCGATAGTAAACAGACCGCTAACGTGGGGGGGATAAGCAGACAGATCGCCGACGGGAGGAGGGCTTGGGACTGGTGGCAGTAAGATTGCTTACCGGGCAGTGGCAGATCCAGAGCCTGGTCTCAGGAGGGGCACTTCAAGATTATTTTCTGTCCGCTGCCACAAAACAATGGTGCTTATAGAACAGACTACACAGTGTAGAGGTATACTGTATATTGTGTGGCACAGTGTATGCTATATGTGCATAACAAATATATTTCACATGAAAACTTACAATTACTTGGGGATCTCGGACACCACTTCAACACTTTGGCTGGGGGGCTCGGTGGAGCTGATGTATTTTTTCCTAATAAGAAAGATTTCTTAATAAGGTTTTGGAGAAGGGGCAGAGGGATAGCAGAACAGGGAGAGACTGGTGCTGCTACTAGAGGGCTCATACCATGGGGGAGTAATAGTGCAAAAATACCCCCTTGTAATGCCCCCAGTTGAGCTAATGTCTCCGTAGTGCCCCCATAATGTGCCAGGATAAAATACCCCTATATCAGTGATGGTGAAACTTTTAGAGACCGGGTGCCCAAACTGCAGCCCAAAACCCACTTACAGGGAGTGCAGAATTATTAGGCAAATGAGTATTTTGACCACATCATCCTCTTTATGCATGTTGTCTTACTCCAAGCTGTATAGGCTTGAAAGCCTACTACCAATTAAGCATATTAGGTGATGTGCATCTCTGTAATGAGAAGGGGTGTGGTCTAATGACATCAACACCCTATATCAGGTGTGCATAATTATTAGGCAACTTCCTTTCCTTTGGCAAAATGGGTCAAAAGAAGGACTTGACAGGCTCAGAAAAGTCAAAAATAGTGAGATATCTTGCAGAG
The DNA here is from genome assembly GCF_014858855.1 of Bufo gargarizans. Taxonomy (NCBI): domain Eukaryota; kingdom Metazoa; phylum Chordata; class Amphibia; order Anura; family Bufonidae; genus Bufo; species Bufo gargarizans. The sequence goes on along the minus strand of NC_058080.1, from coordinate 178,333,145 downwards.
GGATGCAGCACTCTTAAAATTGCAAAGCTTCTGAAGCGTGATCATCGAACAATCAAGCGTTTCATTCAAAATAGTCAACAGGGTCGCAAGAAGCGTGTGGAAAAACCAAGGCGCAAAATAACTGCCCATGAACTGAGAAAAGTCAAGCGTGCAGCTGCCAAGATGCCACTTGCCACCAGTTTGGCCATATTTCAGAGCTGCAACATCACTGGAGTGCCCAAAAGCACAAGATGTGCAATACTCAGAGACATGGCCAAGGTAAGAAAGGCTGAAAGACGACCACCACTGAACAAGACACACAAGCTGAAACGTCAAGACTGGGCCAAGAAATATCTCAAGACTGATTTTTCAAAGGTTTTATGGACTGATGAAATGAGAGTGAGTCTTGATGGGCCAGATGGATGGGCCCGTGGCTGGATTGGTAAAGGGCAGAGAGCTCCAGTCCGACTCAGACGCCAGCAAGGTGGAGGTGGAGTACTGGTTTGGGCTGGTATCATCAAAGATGAGCTTGTGGGGCCTTTTCGGGTTGAGGATGGAGTCAAGCTCGACTCCCAGTCCTACTGCCAGTTTCTGGAAGACACCTTCTTCAAGCAGTGGTACAGGAAGAAGTCTGCATCCTTCAAGAAAAACATGATTTTCATGCAGGACAATGCTCCATCACACGCGTCCAAGTACTCCACAGCGTGGCTGGCAAGAAAGGGTATAAAAGAAGAAAATCTAATGACATGGCCTCCTTGTTCATCTGATCTGAACCCCATTGAGAACCTGTGGTCCATCATCAAATGTGAGATTTACAAGGAGGGAAAACAGTACACCTTTCTGAACAGTGTCTGGGAGGCTGTGGTTGCTGCTGCACGCAATGTTGATGGTGAACAGATCAAAACACTGACAGAATTCATGGATGGCAGGCTTTTGAGTGTCCTTGCAAAGAAAGGTGGCTATATTGGTCACTGATTTGTTTTGTTTTTGAATGTCAGAAATGTATATTTGTGAATGTTGAGATTGGTTTCACTGGTAAAAATAAATAATTGAAATGGGTATATATTTGTTTTTTTGTTAAGTTGCCTAATAATTATGCACAGTAATAGTCACCTGCACACACAGATATCCCCCTAAAATAGCTAAAACTAAAAACAAACTAAAAACTACTTCCAAAAATATTCAGCTTTGATATTAATGAGTTTTTTGGGTTCATTGAGAACATGGTTGTTGTTCAATAATAAAATTAATCCTCAAAAATACAACTTGCCTAATAATTCTGCACTCCCTGTATTTATCGCAAAGTGCCAACACGCCAATTTACCCTGAATACTACAGTCCAGTATAGTATATCTTCCATGTACTTTATCATTTACCTATAATAGCCTGTCTGCATTCAGTGCGCTGCCTGTGCTGTTCATAGTGCGCCCAGCGCTGATGAATGGCTGGTAAAGTCCAGAGAATATTGGTACACCATAGACTTTTTCCAGGGTGTGGGTGCCCACAGAGAGAGAGCTGAGTGCCGCCTCTGGCACCCGTGCCATAGGTTCGCCATCACTGCCCTATATAGTGCCCCCAGTAAATGCCCCCATAGTGCTTCTCTCCCCCCTTCATCCTAGTGTCCCCCATAATGTACCAGTATAAAATGCCCCATATATAGTGCACCAGTAGATGCCCTCAGTGTCCCCATAATTTGCAAGTTTAAAATACCCCTTCTTAGTTCCCCCCCGTAGAGGGTCCCATAGTATTCCTCTCCCACCTTCCCCATAGTACTCACCATAATGTGTCCCAGTATAAAATGCTACTGTACAGAGCACCCCATATAAAATACCCCTTCTTTGTGGCCTCAGTAGATGCCCCTTTAGTGCCCACCAATAATGTGCCAGTAAGGAGTGTCCCCAATAATGTGCCAGTAATAAGTGCCTCCATAGATGCCCCCCAATAATGTGCCATTAAAATGTGCTCCAATAGATGCCCCCAATCATGTGCCAGTAACAAGAGCCCCCCCATCATGTTCCAGTAACAAGAGCACACCCCATCATGTGCCAGTAATAAGACCACCCCCATCATGTGCCAGTAACAAGAGCTCCCTCCAATCATGTGCCAGTAACAAGAGCACCCCCATCATGTGCCAGTAATCAGAGCACCCTACCATCATGTTCCAGTAACAAGAGCTCCCTCCAATCATGTGCCAGTAACAAGAGCCCCCCCATCATGTGCCAGTAACAAGAGCACCACCCCTCATGTGCAAGTAGCAAGAGCCCCCCCCCTCATGTGCCAGTAAAAGTATTGTACATATAAAAAAAATATAACTTTTATACTTACCTCCATGTCAGCGATGCAATGCAGGCCTCTTCCGGTCTGTGTCCAGCGCTGTATGGCTCAGGCGGCGCGATTACGCCATCACGCCGCCTGCACCGGCCTTTGATAGGCTGCCGGCCTAGTGCCGGCAGCCTATCAGAGGAACAAGGATGGGACACGCCTCTCCCTACCCTGCCCCACAACACAGCCATCTGTATCGCTGTCCTGAGGACAGCGATACAGATGACTATGGGGATGAGCGCTTCCACAGTAGAAGCGCTCATCTCCCTGTGCCCTGCCGCCGCCATCAGAATCACTGGTGTCACCCCATCACTGGTGTCACCCGATGCGGTCCGCACCCGCCGCACCCTCCTCGCAACACCACTGTATAGGATCACACAGCAAGGTAACCTCTGCTCTAGGTGAGATATCTAACTGACCAATTTATTTTATTGTCTTCCTCACTTGGCACCAATAATTCTCTCCAGAGCAATGAAAACAAATGTTTGAAATTGTACCCTGTGCTTGCAGATATCTTCAGCATTCATCTCAGAAAAGCGGGGGGCGTATCACAAAAGACCTATACATTCGTCAGAAAGTTTTTGCAGTTAAGTGAAGACAAACACACCAAAAACAGCATGTGTAAAATGGAAACATATTGCTTTCTGTTACGTATGTATAATTAACTTGCCCATCTACAGCAACATTTGGGCATACAGTATAACAGGGAATATACTTACAGTTAGTTTTTTCCCTGTAAGCCATATGACAGTAATCGCAAAATGACTTACAGTATATATACAACTTTATGAAATATATAATGTCACCATATTTTCATAATCTTATATAAATGTGTTACATACAATTTGTTCTGCAAAAAGTCAAAGAATACATTTTATATCAACAAGTGTATGTACTTCAGTATATGTATTATAGTATAAAAACAAATAATCCACTTAGCAATCAAAATTGTAATAATTTAACACAAATAACCCATTCTCTGTACTATTTGATGAGAGTACTGAACACTAGGACTAATTGTAAATTTACCATACAAGAAGGCCATTAGTATAATTGGACATGCTTTGTTCAGCCTTGTGTTAATTTTCAATTAACGTGAGGATGCTATTGTTCTTTACACTTAATAATGGTCACTAGCAGAGTGCATCTATTTGTAAGCACTATATAATATATAGAGTTTAGCGGACACCTGGTTCGGGACCCAAACTTGACCGGAACTTGACCCCAAACCCTACTGAAGTCAATGGGGACACAAACTTTGGAGCACTAAAATGGCTCTAAAAAAGGTCATGGAAAGGGCTAGCGGGCTGAAATGCCAGCAAAATGTGGTTAAGAGCATGGCAAGTGTTCTGCAAAAAATGTGGCTCGGGAAAGGACTTAAAATAACATAAAATACATTAAAGGAGTTTTCCAGATTTAGGTAAAGAAAGCGTAGTCTTGGTATAAATGAAATTCTAAACCTTGCTAATATACTGTGGGGCAGGGAAATTTATCATGAGAGTGTTTTTCTTAAACTCAGATTTTGCATTGGAGTATTTTGAGGCAAGTTTACCAAATATTAAGTGTGGATTTCTAAATTTGTTTTATTTTTGAACCTTAAACTTTTGCCTAGGAATTCTACTCTAGTTGTTGTATGCCACCCCCTACCGGACTGATTATATAACCTTTTTGTGACTTTATTTACAAAAAAAGTTGTAGTGATAAACCTGAGGTAATTTTTTTTTTTTTTACATAACTTGCTTACTTTCCACCCACTTTTCAAAAGTGGCAAGAGTGGCTTAAATGGCAAAGAGTCACAAATTGGCAAAGTGGCAACATTTAAGAGTTTTTAAACCCAGAAAACTGGTGTACACTCATGATACAGCCCCCCGTTTGTTTCTATTTCTCCGAAATTTTACAATACTAAGCAGATTGCTGTTAGTGAATGCTCTTGATTACATTCAATGACTGAAAACCTGTACATAAGTAGGCTTGCTCTCAGATGAGAAGTGGAATTGTATGCGGTCTAGGCATTTTTGTGTGATAAATAAATTAGTATACTTTCTCCCTTTATGGTTGTGTAACAGGTAAGCTTTTCCTGGTGTGATGCAGTGCTAATGCCGTTGTGTCTATTCATCTTTTGGAAGAGAAAAAGTCATGCATGTGGAGCAGGTGTATTTGAAAATGCTGTCTTAGAAAGGTCACAAGGACTGAAAATGCTCCTGAAAATGCTTCTATGTCATACAATATATTAAGAATAATATTGAGAGTGCTAGATATCCTTACTTATCAGTTAAGTTGATATCCTATTTTTAAGCACCTCACAGAATCCTAAGTGGCGTGATCTCCAACTATACCTCCTCTGTTTGTGCTGTCATCTATTTGCCATCTATCGATAAGTTTGCATCTGTATATTTGCTGCCTTGGTAGTGTTGATATGTACTTACAGTTTGGCCGTACTGTAAGTCCTGGGGGTATCCTAGTACCCGGGAAAGGTTACTGCTTTAGGTGACGTCTAGTTCTGCAGTCTTGTGAAAAAACAATATTGTTGAAGCAGCATGGTGTCTCACACACATAGCATCAGACTGCAGCAGCATCCCCTCATCCCCCTTTCTCCTTCATCCCCCATGTATTCTATTTATTGTGTTGCTATAGAAGGATTTTTGGCAATGACGAGGTTTGTGAGCATTTACAAAAATGATGCATTTCTAGCTTTGACCATAGAAAGGAACAAAATGGCAACAAATATGGAATATTACATCTTCTTCATCTGAAAACTGTGAGTCATGAGACTCAATTGGGTTATACAGGGATGGACACAGGCAGCAAGGGTCCCCTGTGCAAAAGATGTACCTGCCCCCCCCCCCCAAACCACACATACAAATATAAACATATATATGCAAATAAAAAACATTGTGAATATGTTTACAATATGTATACAGTATATATTCTTTTCATACTAGGTTACGCCTCTAACTCTGCATAACTATACACACCCAGTACCCTTAATGCCCCCACATAGTACAAACCGGATTCCAAAAAAGTTGGGACACTATACAAATCGTGAATAAAAACTGAATGCAATGATGTGGAGGTGCCAACTTCTAATATTTTATTCAGAATAGAACATAAATCACGGAATAAAAGTTTAAACTGAGAAAATGTACCATTTTAAGGGAAAACTATGTTGAATCAGAATTTCATGGTGGCAACAAATCCCCAAAAAGTTGGGACAAGGCCATTTTCCCCACTGTGTGGCATCTCCCCTTCTTCTTACAACACTCAGACGTCTGGGGACCGAGGAGACCAGTTTCTCAAGTTTAGAAATAGGAATGCTCTCCCATTCTTGTCTAATACAGGCCTCTGACTGTTCAATTGTCTTGGGCCTTCTTTGTTGCACCTTCCTCTTTATGATGCGCCAAATGTTCTCTATAGGTGAAAGATATGGACTGCAGACTGGCCATTTCAGTACCCGGATTCTTCTCCTACGCAGCCATGATGTTGTGATTGATGCAGAATGTGGTCTGGCATTATCTTGTTGAAAAATGCAGGGTCTTCCCTGAAAGAGATGACGTCTGGATGGGAGCATATGTTGTTCTAGAACCTGAATATATTTTTCTGCATTGATGGTGCCTTTCCAGACATGCAAGCTGCCCATGCCACACGCACTCATGCAACCCCATACCATCAGAGATGCAGGCTTCTGAACTGAGCGTTAATAACAACTTGGGTTGTCCTTGTCCTCTTTGGTTCGGATGACATGGCGTCCCAGATTTCCAAAAAGAACTTTGAATCATGACTCGTCTGACCACAGAACAGTCTTCCATTTTGCCACACTCCATTTTAAATAATCCCTGGCCCAGTGAAAACGCCTGAGCTTGTGGATCTTGCTAAGAAATGGCTTCTTCTTTGCACTGTAGAGTTTCAGCTGGCAACAACAGATGGCACGGTGGATTGTGTTCACTGACAATGGTTTCTGGAAGTATTCCTGAGCGCATTCTATGATTTCATTTACAGTAGCAATCCTGTTTGTGGTGCAGTGTCATTTAAGGGCCCGGAGATCACGGGCATCCAGTATGGTTTTACGGCCTTGACCCTTAAGTACAGAGATTGTTCCAGATTCTCTGAATCTTCGGATGATGTTATGCACAGTTGCTGGGTAACACCTTTCTGATATTGCTCCACTATCTTTCTGCGCAACATTGTGGGAATTGGTGATCCTCTACCCATCTTGGCTTCTGAGAGACACTGCCACTCTGAGAAGCTCTTTTTATACCCAACCATGTTGCCAATTGACCTAATTAGTGTTAATTGGTCTTCCAGCTCTTCGTTATGCTCAAATTTACTTTTTCCAGCCTCTTCTTGCTACTTGTCCCAACTTTTTGGGGATTTGTTGACACCGTGAATATTTTTCCTTTAAAATGATACATTTACACGGATTAAACGTTTGATCTGTCATCTACGTTCTATTACAAATAAAATATTGACATTTGCCATCTCCACATCATTTCATTCAGTTTTTATTCACAATTTGTTTAGTGTCTTTTTGGGAATCCGGTTTGTAATTATTCCCCCCTTGTGCCAGTACATAGTAGTTATGTCCAGATATGTACCCCCTCACAGTAGTAATGGTCGGATATGTGCCCCATCACAGTAGTAATGGTCAGATATGTGCTCACCTAGTTCCTCATGATCAGAGTTCAGTTGCTGGCGCTCCACAGCAGTAACAGGATACAGTGTCACACATTGCTCTGCTGGTCTGTGTAGGAGGAGCACAGCAGATTTCCGGCTGCACCGCTCCTCCTCATACACAGACCAGCACTGTGACACTACATCCTGCTACTGCTGTGGAGCCAGGTCCATATTTAGATTTGATGTTGCCCTAGGCACTTTAGTGCCAGCTTTCTTCCCCCAATGAAGTCCATAGCTGATGGTAAAATGCTCCCTAGGCCTTCAGCTATCCCTCAGGACTCCCTCATACACTTGGACATTTAAAGGACTGACCTGTTATGTATGCGCTTGGCAGCTGAAGGCATCTGTGTTGGTCCCATGTTCTTATGTGCCTGCATTGCTAAGAAAAATGATGTTTTATTATATACAAACGGGGGTGTTACCATAACATGGCCTAGTGGGGTGACATTTTCACTGCCAGGCCGTGTCAAAGTAGACAGGGAGCGGCAGTTGCAGAGACAGCAGAGCCTCTAGGTGTAATGGTAACGCCCCTGTTGCTCTTAGAGGATCATTTGCATATATTCAAATATTCATATTTTTTTCTCAATAATGCAGGCATATATGAACATGGGCCCAACACAGACCGGCACTGATGGGTGGCTTTAGCGCTTCCCTAGCCATTTTACAGGCTAAGGCAGCGCTAAAGCATGTCCATTAGTGCCAGTGACATCACCGGGCTCACTGCCAGGCGGAAGCCACCCCCAAATAGTATCCCCAGTGGTAATAAGGCTCCCTACAGTGCCCTCAGTACTAATAAGGCCTCCCCATAGGGCACCTCTTATAATCTATAAGGCACTTCTATAGAGCCCTCAGTAGTAGTATTGCCCTGCACCAATGCCCACAGTATTTAAAATGTTCCCTGCAGTGCCCCCTGTAATTATATCTCTTGCCGTACCCCTCAGAGTTATAATCATCTCTGTAGTGCCCTCATAACTTATAAGGCCCGTCCTCTCCCGCCAGTCTTTTATACCATGCAATCCCATGTAAATAATACCAGCCATCTCCCACCAGTCTTCTGTATGATACAGTCCCATGCAAATAACCTATCTTCCTTACAGTCTTCTATACCATGCAGTCCCATGTAAATAACACCAGTCCTCTCCCTCCAGTCCCATGTAAATAACTTATCTTCCTTAAAGTTCTCTATAATGTACAGTTCCATGTAAATAACTTAAAGGGAACCTCTCACCTGGATTTTGGGTATAGAGCTGAGGACATGGGCTGCTAGATCGCCGCTAGCACATCCGCAATATCCAGTCCCCATAGCTCTGTGTGCTTTTATTGTGTCAAAAAATCGATTTGATATATATGTAAATGAGGCAAGTAAGAAGCCCAAGGAGCTGTTACTAACGTTTCCAGAGCCCAGCCACGGCCACTGTGAAGTAGCCCAGCATCGCTGTGCATACTCCGAATCTACTCCTTGCTCTCACAAAGCTAGAGAGCCGTAATCTTGCGATGAGTGAGCTAGCACATGTGCAGTGTCAGCATAGTGTTCCTTCCCTGTGCTGGCATCAGCCTCAGGGAACGAACTGTGCATGTGCTAGCTCGTGCATCGCGAGATTACGGCGCTCTAGCTTTGTGATGTCGGGGAGCAAGGAGGAGATTCGGAGAATGCGGGGCGGTGCTCGGCTTCTTCACAGTGGGCGTGGCTGGGCTCAGAGTCAGAGAACACTGGACTCATCTATGAAGCATGGAGGAGACAGGACTCATCTAAGGTTCATTTACATATATAAAATAGTTTATTTGACACAATAAAAGCACAGAGAGCTATCGGGACTGGATATTGCGAATGTGCTAGCGGTGATCTAGCAGCCCATGTCCTCAGCTCTATATTCAAAATCCAGGTGACAGGTTCCCTTTAAATCCCCTCCCTCACTCCCCTCCAACACATATAAATAACATCACTCCTTACCCTCCAGTCTTCTAAAATATCCAGTCCCATGTAAATAACACCAGTCACCTCCCTCCAATCTTCTATAACATACAGTCCCATGTAAAAAACATATCTTTCTTATAGTCGTCTATAACATACAGTCCTATGTAACTGACAGCCCTCCCTTAACTTCAGCCCCTCTAACATACAGTCCCAGGTAAATAACATATTTCCCTCCCACTAATCAGCGAGGAGGTATAATGGGGAGAACCACATCTCCGAGCATTACTCTGGCACTTACATTCATTCCATGGCATCACAGGTCTCCACTGCTGAGCGCTGTCTCTTTCTGCACTGGTCACATGACCGTGACCTCATTACAGATCCTACATCCACTTTCACTGCTGAAAAGATCACATGACTGATGTCATCGAAGCTATGGAGTGTAGACACAAGCCGGCAGCAGATTCACATTCGTAGTAAGTGCTAATCAGCCCCCCACCCCCAAAACTCTGCCCCCTCCCGACCTTCATACCAAGGTGCCCAGGTTACCCTGTTGGCAGAGGTAGGGAGTAAAAAATATAAGATAAAAAAAATAAATGCCTCTGCTGGCACTGGGATGGGCCCCCTCCCTTGCTGGACCACTGTGCAACTGAACCAGCTGCACAGGCGGTATGTCCGCCCCTGTGGTCATAGGTCTGTAGTTTCAAAAGAGTAAGTTTCCGGGAAAATCTATAGTTATGAGTCAGTGTAAGCTGTGCATGCCTGCACTGAAGAAAAAGCTGCACTCTATTAAAATGTAAAACATTTATATATTTAATTTACATTTTTTTAACCTACCATCCAACAGCTGCAGAGCACTATCCCAGGTAATGTTCTAGGGGCCCTTCACATCTAATTGAGTATTCATTTTGTTTTCTACTTGTCTCTCTTCCTTTTTGCATTTTCTTCATATGTATCTTTGAGGTCTCTCGTTTGTCATAATACCGCAATGATTGGCTTCATCTGCATATTTCTTCTGTCTTCACTTTTCATCATTATGACATTATTAGCATATCTTATTCCCTCTTTTCGATATCCTTTCTGAGCGTTTCTTCCTCTCTAGAGTGCGAGTCGCCTCCAAGGCGTCTATCAGTTTCTTCCGCCTCCCTTGTGGAAAGCACATTAACCTGTATAAAATGAAGTAAGCATAAATTAAACCACAGTCAATGTCACTCTGCAGGCATTATATTTTGTGCTATTACTAATTTCAATCTCTGCATACAACCTCGATGAAAAGAATGGGCAAATCAAATTTGTTTTCAAACATTTTGGTTTCACATAAGCAAATGAAGGAAATCTTCACAATAACCTGAAAAAGTTAAATTTACCTTTCCTTTGAATGACTTGCCTATTTGTGTTTACTTGTATTACTGAGTTTACTATTCGCATAGTAACCTCATACAATATACAATAAATTAGGTCTTGGTACTTACTATATTACTTAACAAGTATTTGGTACAAATACAAGAGTATGGTGTTGTATGCTTTCAACTATCCATTTTATGCTGAGTTTATTGTGGTTTTTTTTTTTTTTCGCATCCATACTATGTAAAGTATGTATTTAAGCCAGTTAAAATAGTATTCTCATCTGAAACATTTAAGGAACATCCACAATACCCTCCATTGAGTTCTATGAATACTTTGGCAGCAGTGAACCATCAAACAGGGTTCATAAAACTGTCATTCTCAGGACTGTCTAAAGGTCCCTTTACAATGCATGAGAATCGGACAGATAATCACTAACAAACGTTCACAGAAACGCTCGTTAGCGATTTTCTGTCGCTGTAATATGATCGTTTGTGTGGACACAAAAGTCATAGTTTGCTGGCAGCAGATCGTGCCGTCTGAACACTGCTGCTGGCAAGCAATGATTCTGTAATGGAAGACTGATGGCATTAGCGATTACTCCTCACCATACTGTGGAGGAGATCGCTGCATGAAAATGCAATGGACTCCTCCACTGACAAGCAGGCACTTGCTGGGAAGCAATGCTTACTTCCCAATAATAATCACCAGGTAAATTGTTCAGCTTAAAGAATCCTTAAGAGATGAGACAGGCATTTAAGGCACATCCAATGGATATACCATAAATACTTAAGATGGGAATCCCATTTTAATGAAGTCTGGGGTTTTCAAGGATTAAAAAATAAAACTTACTAGCAGCAAATGTGGCAAAATAAAAAATAAGTATACTTCCATAGTAAATCTCTTATGGTTCCAGTGCAAAACTGCTCTGGTGGACACAGCTAGTCTATATTTACTTCTATACAGCAATAATATGCCATACATGCACGCATGACTACTGTCTTCAATCACTGGCCTCAGAGGTGAAACCTGCATCTACAAGAACAAGATCACTGAGGACAGTGATCGGCTGCTGCTGTCACATGCATATGTAGGGCACATTATCACTGCTGAATAAGTCAACAAAGACTATTGGGACCACTGGGGTGGCAGCAGGGGTGGATTGGCCATAGACCTTAGAGGGAAATTTCCTAATGGGCCGATGCTCAGGGGGGAGCCAAAGCCCCCCTCTCTGCTGCTGGCCGGGTACATAATGAGCTCTCAGTGGTGATTAATGCTGTGGAAATCAGATACTTATATACCCAGTCAGTGACCACACATGCCCTCCTGAATTCAAGTATGGCCCGCATCTTGCCTCCTAAGCCCCCCACTCCATATCTTAATCAGAGACAACTGGAGGAGTTGAACAGAAAATTATAGCTGTTGATGGCCAACACAAAGGGAAAGCTTTTGGGGCAATATACTGTGCTGCACTATGGTATATGGTATTTTGTGCTATGGTATTACTGACCCCCCCTACTTGTGTTGCCCCACCTCTTGTCAATATAGACCCTCCAGAGGAAATAAAACAGGCTGGTTTTGAGAGCTCAATTTATCTAAGGAGGCATATAACGCGAGTATGCACGTCGCGGGTTTGATTTAAGTGTGTGTTTTTATAAGTGTGCGACTTTAGATTAAGTGACTTCAGATTCAGGGACTTCAGTGGGGGACTGCAGTAAATCAGTTTCTTATTACTGCATTATATTGTATTTTTTGCTTTCAATGTGTAATCCCCATCTAGTTTGTGTTCTATTATTGAGAGCGCAGTCCAGTGCACATCTTGTCTGATGTATGGAGTCCTAGAATAGCAGTTCGAGGTTGTATATCATTGTTCAAAATGCGAGCAAATTACCCGTTTGGAATCGCAAATTAAGTATCTAAACTGGCTAGTTTGAACACTAAGAGGCATTAACAATTTGGAAAAGAGTTTGCTGCTCACTGAGCAAGCACTCTATGGGGTAGATGAGGGGGAGGGTGACAGAGAGGAGGCTGAGGAAAGTGAGGTAGCTAGCTGGGTAACAGTTTAAGAGCGAGGTAGAGGTAAGAGTGCCAGGGAGGCTAGCCCTGATCTGTCATACCCCAACAAGTTTGCACGGTTGGCAGATGAGGGGGATGTCTGTTCAGGGACAGCACAGCTGCAGCCGGACACTTCTTCTGCCAGTCAGGGGAAGGTCAGCTCCAGTAAGCAGGGGACCAGGAGCGCAGGGCAGGGCAGACAGGTGCTGGTAGTGGGAGATTCAATTATTAGGGGAACAGATAGGGAAATCTGTCACAAAGACCGTGATCGTCGTGTGTTGTCTTCGAGGTGCTAGAGTTTGACACATCGCGGATCTGGTTCACAGATTACTGGAAGGGACTGCAGAAGATCCAGCGGTCATGGTCCATATCGTAACCAATGAAAACGTTAGAGGAAGGTGGAGAGTCCTTAAAAATGATTTTAGGGATTTAGGTCACAAGCTTAGGACAAGGACCCCAAAGGTAGTGTTTTACGAAATACTGCCTGTACCACAAGCCACACAAGAAAGGCAGCGGGAGATTAGGGAGGTTAACAAGTTGCTCAAGAACTGGTGTAGGAAGGAGGGGTTTGGGTTCCTGGAGAACAGGGCCGACTTCTCTGTCAGCTACAGGCTCTATCATAGGGATGTAGAAACAAAAAAGAAGGCCTCACTATAAAACCGTGAATTAGGGCAAACGGAGAACCAATCATATAAACCTAAAAGTGTTGCTAAAAAACATCCATAGAATGCCCAATTAAAAATATAAATACTTTATTATATCATCAATTGATCAAAATTCATAAGTATAAGACACCTCCTGACGAAGCTGAGGCGAAACGCGCGTCAGGGTTCCAGCCTGCCCTGTGTCCGGTGTCTCTGCCCTCCATCATGTCTTTGGGTATGTCTGTTTTTCCAGCGGGTACCTGTGGGAGAGTTTCTTTTTTGTAACCTTCATATGATGGTTTGGTGTATAGGGGCGCATCTACCTGAATATTCCAGATAGATACTGTGCTATTATCTTTTTTTGTTTTACACATTATTTAGGGCCCCACACCCATATAGACTCCCCTCAGGGTAATGCAGTGAAGTGAGGATCACAGTTACCTGTAGTTGTTTTGTACCAGATACTATTTACTCGTAAATCACCCCACTGCATATTGCACATACACCTTACATGTGTTTCACCTGTTTGGCGGGTTATTGAGACACCGACGGGGGGACTACGGCATCCAGGTTGTTTGCTGACTTTTTTCCAAATCAATTCTGTGCAAATGTCGTATACTTATGAATTTTGATCAATTGATGATATAATAAAGTATTTATATTTTTAATTGGGCATTCTATGGTTGTTTTTTAGCAACACTTTTAGGTTTCTAGGATTTGCTGCACCTCAATGGGGAAGGGGCAGCTGTGTTGGGGGAAAGATGGCTAGAAGGTTGGAGGAGTGTTTAAACTAGGGACTGTGGGGGAGGGTATTTACGTTATAGGATAGGAAGATAGTGCAGATAGAGACCAGGGGCAAGGTAGTGGGACTGGGGGAGGAATAGAAGGATGGACTAGAACAGTTCAGAATGAAAGGTGTAGGGTAAAAAATATACATAAACCTCTTAATTGCATGTAACGGAAAGAAGCAGAAGTGGTGCGCTCACCTGAGGCAAATAGAGGATGCACGGACCATGCCAGGAACCTTGGCGTAAGGGTATATATCCAATAAAAAAAGAGAGGTCCAGCTTCCAAATAACGTGGAATCTTATAATTATTCAGTGCAATATAACATAAACATCCAGGTCTAGGCGTTTCGGATCTTAACAATATAGATCCTTACTCATGACAAGAAAAGGAAAGTGTGAACCAAGACTAAATAATGGCCAGCTGAAAACAAACAGGTGGCCATAATCAGTCATAGCCACACCTTCATAACAAGGAATTGACTAAAATACATCAAGGCAAGTAAAAGTCTTTAGTAAAACAAATGGTATATAACTAGGGATGAGCGAACTCGAACTGTATAGTTCGGGTTCGTACCGAATTTTGGGGTGTCCGTGACACGGACCCGAACCCGGACATTTTCGTAAAAGTCCGGGTTCGGTGTTCGTCGCTTTCTTGGCGCTTTTGTGACGCTTTCTTGGCGCTTTTTGAAAGGCTGCAAAGCAGCCAATTAACAAGCGTCATACTACTTGCCCCAAGAGGCCGTCACAGCCATGCCTACTATTGGCATGGCTGTGATTGGCCAGAGCACCATGTGACCCAGCCTCTATTTAAGCTGGAGTCACATAGCGCCGCCCGTCACTCTGCTCTGATTAGCGTAGGGAGAGGTTGCGGCTGCGACAGTAGGGCGAGATTAGGCTGATTAACTCCTCCAAAGCACTTGATTAATTGATCGATCTGCAGCTGTGGATCATTGAGCTGCTGATACTCAATTGCTCACTGTTTTTAGGCTGCCCAGACCGTTTGTCAGTCACTTTTTTCTGGGGTGATCGGCGGCCATTTTGTGTCTTGTGCGGTGCTGCGACCAAGTGCATCCAAGCTGCGACCAAGTGCATTTAACCCTCAATGGTGTGGTTGTTTTTTGGCTAAAGCCTACATCAGGGTGAAGCTGTCACACCAAGTGCATTTAACCAGCAATAGTCTGTTCATTTTTTGGCCATATACTAAATCAGGGGCAAGCTGCGCCCGTCACCAAGTGCATTTAACCAGCAATAGTCTGTTCATTTTTTGGCCATATACTACATCAGGGGCAAGCTGCGCCTGTCACCAAGTGCATTTAACCCTCAATGGTGTGGTTGTTTTTTGGCTAAAGCCTACATCAGGGTGAAGCTGTCACACCAAGTGCATTTAACCAGCAATTGTCTGTTCATTTTTTGGCCATATATATACTACATCAGGGGCAAGCTGCGCCCGTCACCAAGTGCATTTAACCCTCAGTAGTGTGGTTGGTCAAGCTGTCACACCAAGTGCATTTAACCAGCAATAGTGTGGTTATTTTTTGGCCATATCCCAGTCTAATTCTGTCACTAAATCCATACCGGTCACCCAGCGCCTAAATACTAGGCCTCAAATTTATATCCCGCTGAATTTGAATACAATACATTGGGCCAAATAATATTTTTGTTGTTGTGGTGAACCATAACAATGAGGAAAACATCTAGTAAGGGACGCGGACGTGGACATGGTGTTAGTGGACCCTCTGGTGCTGGGAGAGGACGTGGCCGTTCTGCCACATCCACACGTCCTAGTGTACCAACTACCTCAGGTCCCAGTAGCCGCCAGAATTTTCAGCGATATATGGTGGGGCCCAATGCCGTTCTAAGGATGGTAAGGCCTGAGCAGGTACAGGCATTAGTCAATTGGGTGGCCGACAGTGGATCCAGCACGTTCACATTATCTCCCACCCAGTCTTCTGCAGAAAGCGCACAGATGGCACCTGAAAACCAACCCCATCAGTCTGTCACATCACCCCCATGCATACCAGGGAAACTGTCTCAGCCTCAAGTTATGCAGCAATCACTTATGCTGTTTGAAGACTCCGCTGGCAGGGTTTCCCAAGGGCATCCACCTAGCCCTTCCCCAGCGGTGAAAGACATAGAATGCACTGACGCACAACCACTTATGTTTCCTGATGATGAGGACATGGGAATACCACCTCAGCATGTCTCTGATGATGACGAAACACAGGTGCCAACTGCTGTGTCTTTCTGCAGTGTGCAGACTGAACAGGAGGTCAGGGATCAAGACTGGGTGGAAGACGATGCAGGGGACGATGAGGTCCTAGACCTCACATGGAATGAAGGTCGTGCCACTGACTTTCACAGTTCGGAGGAAGAGGCAGTGGTGAGACGGAGCCAACAGCGTAGCAAAAGAGGGAGCAGTGGGCAAAAGCAGAACACCCGCCGCCAAGAGACTCCGCCTGCTACTGACCGCCGCCATCTGGGACCGAGCACCCCAAAGGCAGCTTCAAGGAGTTCCCTGGCATGGCACTTCTTCAAACAATGTGCTGACGACAAGACCCGAGTGGTTTGCACGCTGTGCCATCAGAGCCTGAAGCGAGGCATTAACGTTCTGAACCTGAGCACAACCTGCATGACCAGGCACCTGCATGCAAAGCATGAACTGCAGTGGAGTAAACACCTTAAAACCAAGGAAGTCACTCAGGCTCCCCCTGCTACCTCTTCTGCTGCTGCCGCCTCGGCCTCTTCTGCTGCTGCCGCCTCGGCCTCTTCCTCCGCCTCTGGAGGAACGTTGGCACCTGCCGCCCAGCAAACAGGGGATGTACCACCAACACCACCACCACCTCCGTCACCAAGCGTCTCAACCATGTCACACGACAGCGTTCAGCTCTCCATCTCACAAACATTTGAGAGAAAGCGTAAATTCCCACCTAGCCACCCTCGATCCCTGGCCCTGAATGCCAGCATTTCTAAACTACTGGCCTATGAAATGCTGTCATTTAGGCTGGTGGACACAGACAGCTTCAAACAGCTCATGTCGCTTGCTGTCCCACAGTATGTTTTTCCCAGCCGCCACCACTTCTCCAAGAGAGCCGTGCCTTGCCTGCACAACCAAGTATCCGATAAAATCAAGTGTGCACTGCGCAACGCCATCTGTAGCAAGGTCCACCTAACCACAGATACGTGGACCAGTAAGCACGGCCAGGGACGCTATATCTCCCTAACTGCACACTGGGTAAATGTAGTGGCAGCTGGGCCCCAGGCGGAGAGCTGTTTAGCGCACGTCCTTCCGCCGCCAAGGATCGCAGGGCAACATTCTTTGCCTCCTGTTGCCACCTCCTCCTTCTCGGCTTCCTCCTCCTCTTCTTCCACCTGCTCATCCAGTCAGCCACACACCTTCACCACCAACTTCAGCACAGCCCGGGGTAAACGTCAGCAGGCCATTCTGAAACTCATATGTTTGGGGGACAGGCCCCACACCGCAAAGGAGTTGTGGCGGGGTATAGAACAACAGACCGATGAGTGGTTGCTGCCGGTGAGCCTCAAGCCCGGCCTGGTGGTGTGTGATAATGGGCGAAATCTCGTTGCAGCTCTGGGACTAGCCAATTTGACGCACATCCCTTGCTTGGCGCATGTGCTGAATTTGGTGGTGCAGAAGTTCATTCACAACTACCCCGACATGTCAGAGCTGCTGCATAAAGTGCGGGCCGTCTGTTCGCGCTTCCGGCGTTTACATCCTGCTGCTGCTCGCCTGTCTGCGCTACAGCGTAACTTCGGCCTTCCCGCTCACCGCCTCATATGCGACGTGCCCACCAGGTGGAACTCCACCTTGCACATGCTGGACAGACTGTGCGAGCAGCAGCAGGCCATAGTGGAGTTTCAGCTGCAGCACGCACGGGTCAGTCGCACTACAGAACAGCACCACTTCACCACCAATGACTGGGCCTCCATGCGAGACCTGTGTGCCCTGTTGCGCTGTTTCGAGTACTCCACCAACATGGCTAGTGGCGATGACGCCGTTATCAGCGTTACAATACCACTTCTATGTCACCTTGAGAAAACACTTAGGGCGAAGAGGAGGTGGCCCAGGAGGAGGAGGAGGAGGAGGAGGAAGAGGGGTCATTTTTAGCACTTTCAGGCCAGTCTCTTCGAAGTGACTCAGAGGGAGGTTTTTGGCAACAGCAGAGGCCAGGTACAAATGTGGCCAGCCAGGGCCCACTACTGGAGGACGAGGAGGACGAGGATGAGGAGGAGGTGGAGGAGGATGAGGATGAAGCATGGTCACAGCGGGGTGGCACCCAACGCAGCTCGGGTCCATCACTGGTGCGTGGCTGGGGGGAAAGGCAGGACGATGACGATACGCCTCCCATAGAGGACAGCTTATCCTTACCCCTAGGCAGCCTGGCACACATGAGCGACAACATGCTGCAGTGCCTGCGCAACGACAGCAGAGTTGCCCACATTTTAACCTGTGCGGACTACTGGGTTGCCACCCTGCTGGATCCACGCTACAAAGACAATGTGCCCACCTTACTTCCTGCACTGGAGCGTGATAGGAAGATGCGCGAGTACAAGCGCACGTTGGTAGACGCGCTACTGAGAGCATTCCCAAATGTCACAGGGGAAGAAGTGGAAGCCCAAGGCCAAGGCAGAGGAGGAGCAAGAGGTCGCCAAGGCAGCTGTGTCACGGCCAGCTCCTCTGAGGGCAGGGTTAGCATGGCAGAGATGTGGAAAAGTTTTGTCAACACGCCACAGCTAACTGCACCACCACCTGATACGCAACGTGTTAGCAGGAGGCAACATTTCACTATCATGGTGGAACAGTACGTGTGCACACCCGTCCACGTACTGACTGATGGTTCGGCCCCATTCAACTTCTGGGTCTCTAAATTGTCCACGTGGCCAGTGCTAGCCTTTTATGCCTTGGAGGTGCTGGCCTGCCCGGCGGCCAGCGTTTTGTCTGAACGTGTATTCAGCACGGCAGGGGGCGTCATTACAGACAAACTCAGCCGCCTGTCTACAGCCAATGTGGACAAGCTGACGTTCATAAAAATGAACCAGGCATGGATCCCACAGGATCTGTCCGTCCCTTGTCCAGATTAGACATTAACTTCCTCCCCTTTACCATATATTATTGGACTCCAGGGCACTTTCTCATTCAATCCTATTTTTATTTTCATTTTACCATTATATTGCGAGGCTACCCAAAGTTGAATGAACCTCTCCTCTGTCTGGGTGCCGGGGCCTAAATATATGCCAATGGACTGTTCCAATGTTGGGTGACGTGAAGCCTGATTCTCTGCTATAACATGCAGACTGATTCTCTGCTGACATGAAGCCAGATCCTCTGTTACGGGACCTCTCTCCTCTGCCTGGGTGCTGGGCCCAAATTTATGACAATGGACTGTTGCAGTGGTGGGTGACGTGAACCCTGATTCTCTGCTATGACATGAAGACTGATTCTCTGCTGACATGAAGCCAGATTGTCTGTTACGGGACCTCTCTCCTCTGCCTGGGTGCTGGGCCTAAATATATGCCAATGGACTGTTGCAGTGGTGGGTGACGTGAAGCCTCATTCTCTGCTATGACATGCAGACTAATTCTCTGCTGACATGAAGCCAGATTGTCTGTTACGGGACCTCTCTCCTCTGCCTGGGTGCTGGGCCTAAATTTATGACAATGGACTGTTGCAGTGGTGGGTGACGTGAAGCCTGATTCTCTGCTATGACATGCAGACTGATTCTCTGCTGACATGAAGCCAGATCCTCTGTTACGGGACCTCTCTCCTCTGCCTGTGTGCTGGGCCTAAATATATGCCAATGGACTGTTGCACTGGTGGCTGACGTGAAGCCTGATTCTCTGCTATGATATGAAGACTGATTCTCTGCTGACATGAAGCCAGATTGTCTGTTACGGGACCTCTCTCCTCTGCCTGGGTGCTGGGCCTAAATATATGCCAATGGACTGTTGCAGTGGTGGCTGACGTGAAGCCTCATTCTCTGCTATGACATGCAGACTAATTCTCTGCTGACATGAAGCCAGATTGTCTGTTACGGGACCTCTCTCCTCTGCCTGGGTGCTGGGCCTAAATTTATGACAATGGACTGTTGCAGTGGTGGGTGACGTGAAGCCTGATTCTCTGCTATGACATGAAGACTGATTCTCTGCTGACATGAAGCCAGATTGTCTGTTACGGGACCTCTCTCCTCTGCCTGGGTGCTGGGCCTAAATATATGCCAATGGACTGTTGCAGTGGTGGCTGACGTGAAGCCTCATTCTCTGCTATGACATGCAGACTAATTCTCTGCTGACATGAAGCCAGATTGTCTGTTACGGGACCTCTCTCCTCTCCCTGGGTGCTGGGCCTAAATTTATGACAATGGACTGTTGCAGTGGTGGGTGACGTGAAGCCTGATTCTCTGCTATGACATGCAGACTGATTCTCTGCTGACATGAAGCCAGATTGTCTGTTACGGGACCTCTCTCCACTGCCTGGGTGTTGGGCCAAAATATATGCCAATGGACTGTTGCAGTGGTGGCTGACGTGAAGCCTCATTCTCTGCTATGACATGCAGACTAATTCTCTGCTGACATGAAGCCAGATCCTCTGTTACGGGACCTCTCTCCTCTGCCTGTGTGCTGGGCCTAAATATATGCCAATGGACTGTTGCACTGGTGGCTGACGTGAAGCCTGATTCTCTGCTATGATATGAAGACTGATTCTCTGCTGACATGAAGCCAGATTGTCTGTTACGGGACCTCTCTCCTCTGCCTGGGTGCTGGGCCTAAATATATGCCAATGGACTGTTGCAGTGGTGGCTGACGTGAAGCCTCATTCTCTGCTATGACATGCAGACTAATTCTCTGCTGACATGAAGCCAGATTGTCTGTTACGGGACCTCTCTCCTCTGCCTGGGTGCTGGGCCTAAATTTATGACAATGGACTGTTGCAGTGGTGGGTGACGTGAAGCCTGATTCTCTGCTATGACATGCAGACTGATTCTCTGCTGACATGAAGCCAGATTGTCTGTTACGGGACCTCTCTCCTCTGCCTGGGTGCTGGGCCTAAATATATGCCAATGGACTGTTGCAGTGGTGGCTGACGTGAAGCCTCATTCTCTGCTATGACATGCAGACTAATTCTCTGCTGACATGAAGCCAGATTGTCTGTTACGGGACCTCTCTCCTCTGCCTGGGTGCTGGGCCTAAATTTATGACAATGGACTGTTGCAGTGGTGGGTGACGTGAAGCCTGATTCTCTGCTATGACATGCAGACTGATTCTCTGCTGACATGAAGCCAGATTGTCTGTTACGGGACCTCTCTCCTCTGCCTGGGTGCTGGGCCTAAATATATGCCAATGGACTGTTGCAGTGGTGGCTGACGTGAAGCCTCATTCTCTGCTATGACATGCAGACTAATTCTCTGCTGACATGAAGCCAGATTGTCTGTTACGGGACCTCTCTCCTCTGCCTGGGTGCTGGGCCTAAATTTATGACAATGGACTGTTGCAGTGGTGGGTGACGTGATGCCTGATTCTCTGCTATGACATGCAGACTGATTCTCTGCTGACATGAAGCCAGATTGTCTGTTACGGGACCTCTCTCCTCTGCCTGGGTGCTGGGCCTAAATATATGCCAATGGACTGTTGCAGTGGTGGCTGACGTGAAGCCTCATTCTCTGCTATGACATGCAGACTAATTCTCTGCTGACATGAAGCCAGATCCTCTGTTACGGGACCTCTCTCCTCTGCCTGTGTGCTGGGCCTAAATATATGCCAATGGACTGTTGCACTGGTGGCTGACGTGAAGCCTGATTCTCTGCTATGATATGAAGACTGATTCTCTGCTGACATGAAGCCAGATTGTCTGTTACAGGACCTCTCTCCTCTGCCTGGGTGCTGGGCCTAAATTTATGACAATGGACTGTTGCAGTGGTGGCTGATGTGAAGCCTGATTCTCTGCTATGACATGCAGACTGATTCTCTACTGACATGAAGCCAGATCCTCTGTTACGGGACCTCTCTCCTCTGCCTGGGTGCTGGGCCTAAATTTATGAAAATGGACTGTTGCAGTGGTGGGTGACGTGAAGCCTGATTCTCTGCTATGATATGAAGACTGATTCTCTGCTGACATGAAGCCAGATTCTCTGTTACGGGACCTCTCTCCTCTGCCTGGGTGCCGGGGCCTAAATATCTGAGAATGGACTGTTCCAGTGGTGGGTGACGGGAAGCCAGATTCTCTGCTATGGGACCTCTCTCCAATTGATTTAGGTTAATTTTCATTTATTTAATTTTTATTTTAATTCATTTCCCTATCCACATTTGTTTGCAGGGGATTTACCTACATGTTGCTGCCTTTTGCAGCCCTCTAGCCCTTTCCTGGGCTGTTTTACAGCCATTTTAGTGCCGAAAAGTTTGGGTCCCCATTGACTTCAATGGGGTTCGGCTTCGGGACGAAGTTCGGATCGGGTTCGGATCCCGAACCCGAACATTTCCGGGAAGTTCGGCCGAACTTCTCGAACCCGAACATCCAGGTGTTCGCTCAACTCTATATATAACCATAAATACAATACGAAAATGAAAAATGAGAAGGAATAAAAGTGCAGTATTAAATCGTGTCTGCGATTTAAACTATTATGAATGCAGGAGCCCATTTGAAAAATCCAGTACGATTCTCTGTTCAGCAGTTTTTTTTCTATGGTCACCTCCTCTAACTGGAGGATTAACTCTTTCCAAGCCATGAACTTTCATTCCCCTTATGTTGCCTCCATGAACCGCTGCATAGTGTGAACTGGCTGCAGAGACGTTTCTGGTCAGAGCATGTGATATATCAGAAACGTGTCTGCAGATTCTAGTTATTAAACCATTTGAAGTGCAGATGATATATTGGAGACAGCACAAGGTGCAAGTTATGCAATACACTACAAACGTAGTATTACAATTAATATATTGTTTGATGTAAAAAGTTTTAATAGAAGCAGTTGAACAAACATGGTCACCAACCTGCATGAAAGTACAGCAGGTACATATTTTGTGACTACACTTGAAACTGCCAATAAATCTCAGCCAGGTAGGTTGTGTGATACTGGCTTCTGTGAACATAGAGGGACTCACCCTGTTGCCTAGGGTAGTCACTCTATGTGCAATGCATTTAGTACCTCCACCAATGATATTTGACAATTGACTGTCGGTGTGCAGGACTGACAAATGTTTAGTCACAATCTGGCAAATACAAGAAAATTCAAGACTGTAGTTGGTGACAAAAACCAGAGTCGAAAACAAAAAAAATTAACAGCAACTTAAAAAGATTAAAATAGACAAATTGTCAGGACCAGATGGCATATACCCCCGTATCCTAAGAGAATTAAGTAATGTCATAGCCAGACCCTTATTTCTGATATTTACAGACTCTATACTGACAGGGAGTGTTCCACAGGATTGGCGCATAGCAAATGTGGTGCCAATATTCAAAAAGGGTGCAAAAACAGACCCCAGAAATTATAGACCGGTAAGTTTAACATCTGTTGTGGGTAAACTGTTTGAAGGTTTTCTAAGAGATGCTATCCTGGAGGATCTCAATGAAAATAAGCAAATAACATCACATCAGCATGGCTTCATGTCAAACTAATTTAATCAGTTTCTATGATGAGGTAAGTTCTAGACTTGACAGTGGTGAATCAATGGATGTCGTATATCTGGACTTCTCCAAAGCATTTGACACTGTACCACATAAAAGGTTAGTATATAAAATGAGAATGCTCGGATCGGGAGAAAACGTCTGTATGTGGGTAAGTAACTGGCTCGATGATAGAAAAAAGAGGGTGGTTATTAATGGTACACACTCAGATTGGGTCAATGTCACTAGCGGAGTACCTCAGGGGTCAGTATTGGGCCCTATTCTCTTCAATATATTTGTTAATGATCTTGTAGAAGGCTTGCACAGTAAAATATCATTTTTTGCAGATTACACTAAACTGTGTAAAGTAATTAACACTGAAGAGGACAATATACTGCTATAGAAGGATCTGGATAGATTAGAGGCTTGGGCAGATGAGGTTTAACACTGACAAATGTAAGGTTATGCACATGGGAAGGAATAATGCAAGTCACCCGTACATACTAAATGGTAAAACAATCGGTAACACTGACATGAAAAAGGACCTAGGAATTTTAATAAACAGCAAACTAAGCAGTAAAAACCAGTGTCAGGCAGCTGCTGCCAAAGCCAATAAGATAATGGGTTGCATCAAAAGGGGCATAGATGCCTGTGATCAGCACATAGTCCTACCACTTTACAAATTACTAGTCAGACCACACATGGAGTACTGTGCACAGCTCTGGGCTCCAGTGAACAAGGTAGACATAGCAGAGCTGGAGAGGGTTCAGAGGAGGGCAACTAAAGTAATAACTGGAATGGGGGGACTACAGTACCCTGAAAGATTATCAACATTAGGGTTATTCACTTTAGAAAAAAAAAGACTGAGGGGAGATCTAATTACTATGTATAAATATATCAGGGGTCATCTATTTATCCCCAGAACTGTGACGAGGGGACATCCTCTGCGTCTGGAGGAAAGAAGGTTTGTACACAAACATAGAAGAGGATTCTTTACGGTAAGGGCAGTGAGACTATGGAACTCTCTGCCTGAGGAGGTGGTGATGGTGAGTACAATACAAGAATTCAAGAGGGGCCTGGACGTATTTCTGGAGTGTAATATTACAGGCTATAGCTACTAGAGAGGGGTCGTTGATCCAGGGAGTTATTCTGATTGCCTGATTGGAGTCGGGAAGGAATTTTTCCCCCTTAAGTAGGGAAAATTGGCATCTATCTCACTGTTTTTCTTTTTTTCCTTCCTCTGGATCAACTTGCAGGATAACAGGCTGAACTGGATGGACAAATGTCTTTTTTCTGCCTTATCTACTATGTACTATATATGTTATAACATGGGGCCACTTTAAGTTCACAATCCCCCCCTATGTGGCAGTGATAGAACAAAAGAAGATTTAGTAAATGATTGTTATTTTTTATTTGACCACATTCCTTGCTTCTGGTATTTTTTTTTTTAAATCCTGGACAACCCATGTAATATTTAATTACAGCAAATGTCATAAATTACTATAACATTATTGTTTCTTTCCTGTCAGCAAAGATGCCGTTTTTTTTAGCCTTAAACTACCAGTAGATGACATTACAGTTTGCAGAGTTAGGTTCATATCAGCATCAGATAGGTCGACAAAGTATGATAAAAATATGAAAAAAATTTAGATTATTATGAATCTACTGCTTCAGTTTGCACATAACCTGTATCTGTATGTTGCTTTTGGGCTGGCAGGTTATGTCCGTGTGTGCATGCTATGAGGGTGCGATTATAGCAACATATGAGACCATTAGCTGTTCCTGCATTTATATTGCACTATGTGTAATATACTGTACCATTATTACCAGTGACAGTATCTCACCTAAATGTCTGTGATACAATGATTATTGGTTAAATTGCAAATTTTATCTAAGAAGACGCAGACCTATAGAGATTCATGAAGGAAATTACAGTTATCTCTCTTACGGACCAATATGTCTCTGCCAAAGTATTGTTCCTTGCAACTACTAAGATTAAGTAACCTGGGAAAGGATTCTGCTGAGAATAACATTATCCAACTGAGAGCACTATGTCTTCACAAATACATTTTATAACCTGGAAGAATCATTTACAACTGAGGTTCCCTGTCCACCATAAATATCAAATATATATTCATGTGATTGTGAATTTAATCTTTTCCATTCCCTTCCTACTGTTTCATTTTTATGAGCATAGAATTAGACCACCAATAGACAAATAATCATCTTTTTAATCTGTTTGAAAGAGACTCTACTGAAAATGTAACAGCTTTTTTCTAGAGGACACCAAGTTCTGTATTTATTATTGCTTGCCAGTAAATGATGGTGTATTGGGCATCTGTAGATTATTTCAAGAACAATTCTGAAGTAATAAACCGTTGATTGAGTTTGCAACCCACATTATGGCCCATCTCTCTGTGGTACAAGTTTTTTTTTTCTTTCACAATTATCTTTTGCTTTAAAATAGGATAGATTCAAATAATTGAAACCTACATGATTAGGTGTCATAATAAAGAATCCAAATTTCCCATCTCCCCCATGTCACACTGAGAGGGTTCCACGAAGCTTGAACATATGTGGCTGTTTGCTTGTAGCGAGGAGCACATACTGGTGACCACTAAGTTGTTTCTAGTAGAAAATCTCTGGTGACCCATGGCGCTGTGGTATGAGGACCGCCAAAACAAATGGGGACCCACTTATCTCAACATCCGTTATACTTGTAAGACATAATGGAACATTTGTAATTTGGGGTTAACTGGAGTTACATATAAGTTTTGAAAGATGTTAATGTTATCCCATGAGTAATGTAAAAAAATAATAATTAGACATATTATAGTACATGACAATCTCTGTCTAACACAGTTAGATCCAGCTCTGTGCCTCACATGGATCCAGAGATCTCCACATTCATTGCTCTGCTAGATTTATATAAAACTGACAGCTCAGGGGAGTGTCTTTTCTGCTGCAGTTAATGGGGTGTGTCTCAGCTCTCCCTATCACAGCTCAGGAGACAATGAAGAATGAAACTGAGCATGTGTGGCCATCTTGGTGAGCAGGTCAAATAAGTAAGAAAAAAAACTGCAGGTGATGCCATACAGATAAAAAAATTTTTTAATAACCCAGTAGCTATGCAAAATTTGTAATCACATGTAATTACAAAAGGATTCAGATCCAGGTGCTGGTTGGAAAACTGTAGAAGTATTTTCGTGGGATGACCCATTTAAGTTGGCCATACACGTGACATAGCTATCGCACAGACACTCGACTGACAGTTATCTCTCCTTTTAAAATAAAAAAATCATACTCACCTCATCCATTTGAGCGTGAAGAGGCCGCCGTGGCCATCTTGATTAAAGATCCTGTGAGAAATCTTGCGTGTGGTCACGCATCATTTCACCATACCAACGAATTTGATGACGTCATCATGCACTGCGCAAGATTTTGTGTGGGATCTTCAATCAAAATGGCCGTGGTAGCCTCTTTGCGCTTAAATCGATAAGGTTATAATTTTTCTTAAACTGGTTAACCCCTGAAAGTCCTAGTGTTCCATCTCAGATTCTGCAATCAGCGATAGACACAGCATCTGAGAGGTTCAATGAGGGGGGGGGGGGGGCTACTTACAAAGAAATTCACTTTGTGACAAAGTAATTTGTCACAAAGCAAATTTATTTGTGAAATTTGACAAAGCAGCCAAATAGAATTTTTTAAAACTTCTTTCATCACTACTCTTGACATCATCCCCCCCCAACAGCATCCATGAGGGAAAAGTGAACAGCCTGCCATTAACATTAGATGGTCTGTTAAACCCGCCAAAAGCGGTGGCTTTAGCCAATGCACATCTAATATGTATGGCCAGCTTTAGACTTTACTCTTAGCTTACTTTTTGAAAGTGACATGCATATTATTATAAGAAGCCTTAATTTCACCCATGCAGTAAGGTTTTAATCAGACATGGACAAAATGGTAGAGAAGTTCTGAATTATCTTTCCCTCGGGAAATTAAAGCTTGACTGATCAGGTTAACAATCTATTAGTCTCTATCTGCCAGAGTCCTAGATAATTAGACTATTAGTCGATCAGACCAAATCTTTGATTAACCAGAGGATTGAAGCTTTGTGCTACTTTACACCACTTCACAATCAATTGACTTCACATATCAAAGTGATTAGAATACTTAAGGAAATGTAAGTATTTTTTCTTTGCTTTAACTGTACATGTGCACTTCATATTTTTACCGCATTCATAATACTTAGATTTTAAAGAATAAGAGATGATGCAAATATTTCAAAAATTTGATTCAGGTGCTTCGCCGTATTTTTTTAAAAGATTTGTTTTGATTCAAATGAATTTGTCATGAAGCATGTTACAGCCAGTCCACCCCGTCCTGTAGTTAAACTTTAGGGAGAATGTATCCTGGTGTACATCACTGCCCAGTGCAGCAACATGCATACTGTAGTTAGTTCTTTCTGGTAGTGAAACAGTTACTGTGCATATATGGACATGCGCATCATCGTGCAGGCCACCAACATTCCTAGCTAACCCCTAGCTAAAAAACAAAACATACAGCATCCTTCAGTAAAACAAAAACAAAAAAAAGTTGCATGCCCCAGAAGGTGTCCCAATGGTTCTTTAGTACAGGGATGCACAACATTTTTGGTCTGAGGGCCGCATTGTCAAATCGCTGTATTTCAAGGGGCCACAATGCCGATGTAAAGTGACTAGGGAGGAATGATCGCTATCACAGTCATTCCTCCTTCATTTAGTTACATTACATTTGATCAGTAGCACATCCCTGATAACACAGAGAGATGTGCGGCACGATTATACCACCAGTTATCATGAGTGAGTGTCGCTATGAAGATGTGTTTCCAGTAACTGACCTGAATATCTCGCTGCTGGCCCTGGAAAAATACTAACAGTGGCCCCGTTTTGTAGTCGGGTACAAATTGATGGAAGTCCTGGCCAGCAATACCATATTGTGGCACATTATACCTCCCCACTTCATCACACAATACTTCCCCAATGAGCACAAAATACATCAACAAAAAATATCACGAGCTGGCCGTGAGGAGGGCCCAGGTGGCCCCCTGGGAAATTTCCCTGTGAGATCTATGGCTCATCCACCCTGGCTTAAAGGGATTACCCAGGAAAAATGATTTTTAAACAAGTTCTTGCAGCATGGCTCCTGAAACCGAAGAGTTATACTTACCTGCTGCGGCGTTGGTTACACCTGTCAGTGCAAGGCCATGGTCACACGTCATACCTCTACAGCCAATCACTGGCTTCAGCGGTGATGTGGCCACAAGCAGCGTGTCACTGCTGCAGCCAGTCATTGACTGGATGTCACGCCTTGCCCTTTGAATGTGCAGAGATCTGTCAGACTGGCTGCACATGTCTGACTTCTCTGACTTCTTGGTTTGTTTTGATTTGGATTTGAGCTGGATCCACCTTCCCTCAGGTGTACTGGGTTTTATTGTTAGTGAGGATATTTATCCCTCCTTCCCCAGTGGCCTGTGTGGGTTATAGTTCTTTTCCTGGGAGCTCTTGATTTGTGGTGGATCGTCTGCTCCAGCTCTGCTCAGATAAGTCCTCTCCTTCATTTGCCTTTGTGTGTTTTAACTAGGCCTCTAGGCAGATGCTTCCTTCTTCCTGGTTAGAAGAAGCAGGTTGCCTCTTCCCTTTTCCCTTCTGCTTAGGGAGTTTAGGTTTAGGCACGAGGGCATGTGCATATCCACCCTAAGGGTATGCACATGGGCACAGCAGCTTAGGGAAAGCTTTTAGGGATCGCTAGGAGGTGACCCTTTCGCCCTAGCATTTTGGGCCTAGTCGTTTGTTCAGTTTGTTTTCCCGTGTTTGGTTGTTTCCCTGCTTACCTACCTGTCGTGACACTGGAGCGGTGTATGTGACCATGGTCATGCACAGACAGGTGTAAAAGTGCAGGAACTGGAAGATGGAGGCAGCAGGGCCGGGCGGCATGGAGCAGAGAGGCGGCGGGGGCAGGGCAGCATGAAGCAGGTATGTATGCATCTTCTGGTTCAGGGGCCACGCTGCAGGAACTTGTTCATAAATCAGTGATTTCCCTCACCGTGCTCCCTGGTTATTACCTACTCCTGCCAGTTACAGGCACCCTGCAATAACCAGTAACCACTTTCTGTTACTAGTTGGGAAAGCGCTCATTGGTTAACACTTTAATAACCAGGCCTGAAAATACACTTTTTTGTGTTTTTGTGCACCTGGTTGTTCAAGCGGTTGTAACTTTTTTATGTGTTGGGACTATCAAAATAATTTTTGCAACTATTTTTCACTTGACAGATAGGGCCTTATAATTTATTTTTTGTTTTATTTGGGGAAAACTGCACAAAACATTTTTAAAAAGTATTTTTTCTTTTCAAACTATAGCTCCTTATTCTTTAAATATGCAAACTAACACCAAAATAAATTATTATAATTAGTTCTCTATTTTGGGTCTGTCGTTTTCTTATATTTATATGTATACTTAGTTTCACAGGAATGGGTTTAAAATGGCAACGGTTTTGGTTGGTGTGGGTGTTTTTTCTTTTATGTATTTAATTTTTTTAAAATCTTTTTAACTTAATTTTTTATATATTTCTGCTACAAATAATATCCCCCAATAGGTCATAAAAATACTCTTTCTTATTTATTTAATACTTTTATTTGTATTTTAATATTTTATTGTAATCTTTTTATTATAATTGGTTTATTACTTATTATTTAAATATATTTTTTCCACATAATACCTCCCCCAAGAGGTCATAAAAAAACTGTTGGGGGAGAATGAATACTCTACTATTTTGCACTTTAAAATCTTTTCTTTTGTTGGTATTTTATTATTATTATTTTATTTTCAATTTTTTTTAAATATATTTTTGCCACTCAATGACAAGGAATCATAAAAAGACTGTTAGGGGGCAGTGAACACTCTTTTACTTAGCAATTTTTCTTCTTATTTGTATATCTTTTTTTATAATTGTATATTTTTTTGCCACATTATATATATTTTTTTCCTTTTATTTGTGATTTTATTATATTTTACAATTTTTTTTAACTTATTATAGTTATTACACTTAATATATTTTTTCCACAACATTTGTCCCCAACAGGTCGCTGAAAGACCTTTAGTGACACAGACTTTTTTTTCTTCACTATTTCCACTGTAACTGGGGCATCCAAAGTAGGATTGAGCGAACCCGAACGGTATAGTTCGCGTTCGTACCGAATTTTGGGGTGTCCGTGACACGGACCCGAACCCGTACATTTTAGTAAAAGTCCGGGTTTGGGTTCAGTGTTCGTCGCTTTCTTGGAGCTTTTTGAAAGGCTGCAAAGCAGCCAATCAACAAGCGTCATACTACTTGCCCCAAGAGGCCATCACAGCCATGCCTACTATTGGCATGGCTGTGATTGGCCAGTGCAGCATGTGACCCAGCCTCTATTTAAGCTGGAGTCACGTAGCGCCGCACGTCACTCTGCTCTGATCAGTGTAGGGAGAGGTTGCAGCTGCGACGTTAGGGCGAGATTAGGCAGTGATTAACTCCTCCAAAAGACAATTCAGTGATCGATCTACAGCTGTGGATCATTGAACTGCTGCTATTCAATTGCTCACTGTTTTTAGGCTGCCCAGAGCGTTTTTCATTCACTTTTTTCTGGGGTGATCGGCGGCCATTTTGTGTCTTGTGGTGCGCCAGCACAAGCTGCCATCAAGTACATTTAACCATCAATAGTGTGGTTATTTTTTGGCTATATCCTACATCAGGGTCAAGCTGTCACCAAGTGCATTTAACCATCAATAGTGTGGTTATTTTTTGGCTATATCCTACATCAGGGTCAAGCTGTCACCAAGTGCATTTAACCCTCAATAGTGTGGTTATTTTTTGGCTATATCCTACATCAGGGTCAAGCTGTCACCAAGTGCATTTAACCATCAATAGTGTGGTTATTTTTTGGCTATATCCTACATCAGGGTCAAGCTGTCACCAAGTGCATTTAACCATCAATAGTGTGGTTATTTTTTGGCTATATCCTACATCAGGGTCAAGCTGTCACCAAGTGCATTTAACCCTCAATAGTGTGGTTGTTTTTTGGCTATATCCTACATCAGGGTCAAGCTGTCACCAAGTGCATTTAACCATCAATTGTGTGGTTATTTTTTGGCTATATCCTACATCAGGGGCAAGCGATCACCAAGTGCATTTAACCATCAATAGTGTGATTATTTTTTGGCTATATCCTACATCAGGGTCAAGCTGTCACCAAGTGCATTTAACCATCAATAGTGTGGTTATTTTTTGGCTATATCCTACATCAGGGTCAAGCTGTCACCAAGTGAATTTAACCCTCAATAGTGTGGTTGTTTTTTGGCTATATCCTACATCAGGGTCAAGCTGTCACCAAGTGCATTTAACCATCAATAGTGTGGTTATTTTTTGGCTATATCCCACATCAGGGGCAAGCGATCACCAAGTGCATTTAACCATCAATAGTGTGATTATTTTTTGGCTATATCCCACATCAGGGGCAAGCTGTCACCAAGTGCATTTAACCATCAATAGTGTGGTTATTTTCTGGCTATATCCTACATCAGGGTCAAGCTGTCACCAAGTGCATTTAACCATCAATAGTGTGGTTATTTTTATGGCTATATACTACATATGGGGCAAGCTGTCACCAAGTGCATTTAACCCTCAATAGTGTGGTTGTTTTTTGGCTATATCCTACATCAGGAGCTTGGCTGTGCTTGCTATTTTATTGAGGGGTGAAATATAATTGCCAAAATAGCAGTACCCTAAATCTGGTGTTTCAGCTGTGGCCAGCCAATTGTAATACTGTCTGCTGTCTGGCAAAGGATATATTTTTGTTCAGGGTTGAAATACAATTCCCAAAATTAGCAATTTCCTAAATTAGTGGTTTCTGCTGTATCAGGGCTACTTTAAATCTATTCATTAAAAGGGTATATAAGATTCAAGGTGCAGACAGGGTCATTCTCAATAACTTCACACACGCTACTGTGCATTTCCAAGTCTAATTCTGTCTGTAAACGTATACATTTCATCCAGCGCCTAAATACTAGGCCTCAAATTTACATTCATCTAAATCTGTGTTTATTGCTGTGGCTGGTCAAGTTATTTAGTGTCCGTCAAAGCACAGTTTTTGTTCTGGGTTCAAATACAATTCCCAATTTAGCAATTTCCTAATTTAGTGTTTTCTGCTGTATCAGACCTACTTTAAATCTATCCATAAAAGGGTATATTAGATTCAAGGTGCTGATAGGGTCATCCACAATAAATTCACATGCTACCGTGCATTTCCAAGTCTAATTCTGTCCGTAAACGTATACCTGTCATCCAGCGTCTAAATACTAGGCCTCAAATTTATATTCAGCTAAATCTGTCGTTACTGCTGTGCCTTTATTAGTGTAATACGGTACCTAAATAGATAGCCAGATAGTGTTAGGTGTCTGTAAAAAAAAAAGCCTGAATTTGAATTTAATACATTGGGCCAAATAATATTTTTCTTATTGTGGTGAACGGTAACAATGAGGGAAACATCTAGTAAGGGACGCGGACGCGGACATGGTCGTGGTGGTGTTAGTGGACCCTCTGGTGCTGGGAGAGGACGTGGCCATTCTGCCACAGCCACACGTCCTAGTGTACCAACTACCTCAGGTCCCAGTAGCTACCATAATTTACAGCGATATTTGGTGGGGCCCAATGCTGTTCTAAGGATGGTAAGGCCTGAGCAGGTACAGGCATTAGTCAATTGGGTGGCCGACAGTGGATCCAGCACGTTCACATTATCTCCCACCCAGTCTTCTGCAGAAAGCGCACAGATTGCGCCTGAAAACCAAGCCCATCAGTCTGTCACATCACCCCATGCATACCAGGGAAACTGTCTGAGCCTCAAGTTATGCAGCAGTCTCTTATGCTGTTTGAAGACTCCGCTGGCAGGGTTTCCCAAGGGCATCCACCTAGCCCTTCCCCAGCGGTGGAAGACATAGAATGCACAACCACTTATGTTTACTGATGATGAGGACATGGGAATACCACCTCAGCACGTCTCTGATGACGAAACACAGGTGCCAACTGCTGCGTCTTTCTGCAGTGTGCAGACTGAACAGGAGGTCAGGGATCAAGACTGGGTGGAAGACGATGCAGGGGACGATGAGGTCCTAGACCCCACATGGAATGAAGGTCGTGCCACTGACTTTCACAGTTCGGAGGAAGAGGCAGTGGTGAGACCGAGCCAACAGCGTAGCAAAAGAGGGAGCAGTGGGCAAAAGCTGAACACCCGCCGCCAAGAGACTCCGCCTGCTACTGACCGCCGCCATCTGGGACCGAGCACCCCAAAGGCAGCTTCAAGGAGTTCCCTGGCATGGCACTTCTTCAAACAATGTGCTCACGTCAAGACCCGAGTGGTTTGCACGCTGTGCCATCAGAGCCTGAAGTGAGGCATTAACGTTCTGAACCTTAGCACAACCTGCATGACCAGGCACTGCATGCAAAGCATGAACTGCAGTGGACTAAACACATTAAAAACAAGGAAGTCAATCAGGCTCCCCCTGCTACCTCTTCTGCTGCTGCCGCCTCGGCCTCTTCTGCTGCTGCTGCCTCGGCCTCTTCTGCTGCTGCCACCGCCTCGGCCTCTTCCTCCACCTCTCGATGAACGTTGGCACCTGCTGCCCAGCAAACATGGGATGTACCACCAACACCACCACCTGCGTCACCAAGCATCTCAACCATGTCACACGGCAGCGTTCAGATCTCCATCTCACAAACATTTGAGAGAAAGCATAAATTCCCATCTAGCCACCCTCGATCCCTGGCCCTGAATGCCAGCATTTCTAAACTACTGGGCTATGAAATGCTGTTATTTAGGCTGGTGGACACAGACAGCTTCAAACAGCTCATGTCGCTTGCTGTCCCACAGTATGTTGTTCCCAGCCGCCACTACTTCTCCAAGAGAGCCGTGCCTTCCCTGCACAACCAAGTACCCGATAAAATCAAGTGTGCACTGCACAACGCCATCTGTGGCAAGGTCCACCTAACCACAGATACGTGGACCAGTAAGCACGGCCAGGGACGCTATATCTCCCTAACTGCACACTGGGAAAATGTAGTGGCAGCTGGGCCCCAGGCGGAGAGCTGTTTGGCGCATGTCCTTCCGCCGCCAAGGATTGCAGGGCAACATTCTTTGCCTCCTGTTGCCACCTCCTCCTTCTCGGCTTCCTCCTCCTCTACTTCCACTTGCTCATCCAGTCAGCCACACACCTTCACCACCAACTTCAGCACAGCCCAGGGTAAACGTCAGCAGGCCATTCTGAAACTCATATGTTTGGGGGACAGGCCCCACACCTGCACAGGAGTTGTGGCGGGGTATAGAACAACAGACCGACGAGTGGTTGCTGCCGGTGAGCCTCAAGCCCGGCCTGGTGGTGTGCGATAATGGGCGAAATTTCGTTGCAGCTCTGGGACTAGCCGGTTTGACGCACATCCCTTGCCTGGCGCATGTGCTGAATTTGGTGGTGCAGAAGTTCATTCACAACAACCCCTACATGTCAGAGCTGCTGCATAAAGTGCGGGCCGTCTGTTCGCGCTTCCGGCGTTCACATCCTGCCGCTGCTCGCCTGTCTGCGCTACAGCGTAACTTCGGCCTTCCCGCTCACCGCCTCATATGCGACGTGCCCACCAGGTGAAACTCCACCTTGCACATGCTGGACAGACTGTGCGAGCAGCATCAGGCCATAGTGGAGTTTCAGCTGCAGCACGCACGGGTCAGTTGCACTGCGGAACAGCACCACTTCACCACCAATGACTGGGCCTCCATGCGAGACCTGTGTGCCCTGTGGCACTGTTTCGAGTACTCCACCAACATGGCCAGTGGCGATGACGCCGTTATCAGCGTTACAATACCACTTCTATGTCTCCTTGAGAAAACACTTAGGGCGATGATGGAAGAGGAGGTGGCCCAGGAGAACTTCTGGGCCAATTCCTGACTGATAGCAACCCATTCTTTCATAATCACTTCTTGGAGTTTGTCAGAATTAGTTGGTTTTTATTTGTCCACCCGCCTCTTGAGGATTGACAACAAGTTCTCAATGGGATTAAGATCTGGGGAGTTTCCAGGCCATGGACCCAAAATGTCAACGTTTTGGTCCCCGAGCCACTTAGTTATCACTTTTGCCTTATGGCACGGTGCTCCATCGTGCTGGAAAATGCATTGTTCTTCACCAAACTGTTGCTGGATTGTTGGAAGAAGTTGCTGTTGGAGGGTGTTTTGGTACCATTCTTTATTCATGGCTGTGTTTTTGGGCAAAATTGTGAGTGAGCCCACTCCCTTGGATGAGAAGCAACCCCACATATGAATGGTCTCAGGATGCTTTTACTGTTGGCATGACACAGGACTGATGGTAGCGCTCACCTTTTCTTCTCCGGACAAGCCTTTATCCTGATGCCCCCCCCCCCAAGCAATCGGAAAGAGGCTTCATTGGAGAATATGACTTTGCCCCAATCCTCAGCAGTCCATTCACCATATTAATCTGAAGATTAATCTGTCCCTGATTATTTTTTTTTTTTTGAGAGAAGTGGCTTATTTGCTGCCCTTCTTGACACCAGGCCATCTTCCAAAAGTCTTCGCCTCACTGTGCGTGCAGATGCACTCACACCTGCCTACTGTTATTCCTGAACAAGCTCTGCACTGGTGGCACTCCGATCCCGCAGCTGAATCCTCTTTAGGAGACGATCCTGGCTCTTGCTGGACTTTCTTGGACGCCCTGAAGCCTTCTTAACAAGAATTGAACCTCTTTCCTTGAAGTTCTTGATGATCCTATAAATTGTTGATTGAGGTGCAATCTTAGTAGCCACAATATGCTTGCCTGTGGAGCCATTTTTATGCAACGCAATGATGGCTGCACGTGTTTCTTTGCAGGTCACCATGGTTAACAATGGAAGAACAATGATTTCAAGCATCACCCTCCTTTTAACAAGTCAAGTCTGCCATTTTAACCCAATCAGCCTGACATAATGATCTCCAGCCTTGTGCTCGTCAACATTCTCACCTGAGTTAACAAGACGATTACTGAAATGATCTCAGCAGGTCCTTTAATGACAGCAATGAAATGCAGTGGAAAGTTTTTTTGGGGATTAAGTTGATTTCCATGACAAAGAAGGACTATGCAATTCATCTGATCACTCTTCATAACATTCTGGAGTATATGCAAATTGCTATTATAAAAACTTAAGCAGCAACTTTTCCAATTTCCAAAATTTATGTAATTCTCAAAACTTTTTGCCACGACTGTACACCCTGTGTATTTGCGATGGACACCACGCAGCGGGCGGGGATCGGAACAGATTGCCTGATGAAATCATTCAGCAGGCACTCTGTGACAATGCCGAGGGGGGGTCCTGTGACCCCCTCGTATCGGCGATCGCAGCAAACGGTAGCTCAATTCAGAGTGTCATAGCAAGCGATCAAAAACTCATATGCACCCCCAAAATAGTGCCAATAAAACCGTCCTCTCATCCCGCAAAAAATTACCCCCTAGCTAAGACAATCGGCCAAAAACAAAAAAAAATGACTCTCAGACTATGGAGATACAAAAATGTTATTTTTTTTTGTTTAAAAAAGGATATTATAGTGTAAAACCTAAATAAATTTTAAAAAAGTAGACATATTAGGTATTGCCGTGTCCGTAAGAATCTCTTTATAAAAATTCCCTCATGACCTAACCCCTCAAAAACTATCTCAGAAT
The DNA here is from genome assembly GCF_014858855.1 of Bufo gargarizans. Lineage (NCBI taxonomy): Eukaryota > Metazoa > Chordata > Amphibia > Anura > Bufonidae > Bufo > Bufo gargarizans. The sequence goes on along the minus strand of NC_058080.1, from coordinate 178,296,050 downwards.
GGCCTGGTTAAGTAAAAGTGTTTTATAGTTATGCACACATAAAGTGACACTGGTCAGATTTGCAAAAAATGGCCTGGTCCTTAAGGTGAAAATGAGCCTGGTCCTTAAGGGGTTAATCCGTGTAATCCATGTTATGGCAGTGCAAACACAAGCATTTGAATCCCTTATGTTAGATGTAGAATTACTAGAATCTATTCCATGATACCTAATCCAAGAGAAGGCATGGCTCCTGAAATGTCCTTACAATATGTGATGGAAATAACTATCCAAATAACAGAAGTTTGAATATGTTTTGAATATGATCAGTATTGGTAAGCCAAAAACAGTGGGTGCAAAACAGAGATAACATGTGAAGGAAATATTTAGATGACTTATGTGTGTTTTGGACCCACTCCTGCTTTTGGCTTCCAAATCATGATCAACTTTTTTTTGTTTGTTATTTTTGCGGTTCTTCTGACAGATCAGAAGAATAGAAAAATGAGCAATGATGTCAACAAAGCCAAACAGGGACACTAGTGACGCCTTAATAAACTGGTAAGGGTGGTAACAGCATGAAGAGTCAGAATAGTGGCCCCGTAACAGAGTGGTGAGGGTGGCAACAGCATGGAGAGTCACAATAATGGCCGCGGTAAAAAGTGGGGAGGGGGGAAGTGGTAGTAACAGCACAAGATTGTTGCAGATCACAGTAGGTGCAGATGGAAGCAGCGGTGTGGCATCAGGTGGGTGACAGCATCAGAATAGTGGCAACAGGACGTGGGCATAATGTTCTGGTGTGGCAGCACACTATAGTCAGATCATTACTGCCAGAATGATCTAGTCTGTTGTATCAGGCACCTGTGTCTAGAAATCCTGGTTGATCCAGGCCTGATTCATCTTTATAAAAGTTAACATTTTGTGTTGAAAGGCGAGTTCTCATTGGGATAACTATACCACCCGCCACACTAAACACCCACTACTGGCCAGGCAGGAATCCTTGCCCAGGGCAAACTCGGCCAGTTGCAGCCATGATTCAGGCTTGGCTGCCCAGTAGTCCAGGAGCTTGGACCTGGGGTGACTGGGTACAATACAAGCATACCATCACCTGCTGGCTCAGGTTCTCCATGTTCTGCTGCTGAGTAGTGTTGGGTGCGAATATTCGAATCGTGAATATTGGCACTTCGAGAATTCGCGAATATTTAGAATATAGTGATATATATTTGTAATATTCTACATTTTGTTTTTCACCAGTAACCTCCCTTCTTGTTTGTGGGCCAATGAGAAGGGTGCAATGTCTTTGTCCGAGTTTAACAACATCCCTAGCAATCAAACAGGAAAGTTGCCTACCCCTTACTATATAAGAACCTCCCCAGCAGCCATTTTCTACAGTTTTTTTTTTATTCTGAGAGAGACAGCTTTGTCATTGCTGTGCTCTATGCTTTCCACACTACATTAGATAGTTAGATAGTGTGTGTGTGTATATGTATGTATATGTATGTATGTATGTGTATGTGTGTGTGTGTATATATATATATATATATATATATATATTATAGATAGTGGGAGATAGTCAGTGTAGGTTATATCCTGATATAGTGTAGTTGATAGGTTCTGCTGTCCATACATACATGCAGACCTGCTAAAATGTGAAGTTTTACATATTGCGCCAAAATATTTGCAACATTGGTACCGATTAGTGCAATCGCGAATATATTGGAGCACCCTAACTACATATAAAGCAATTTTTAATGTTATGCAAACCATTTTCTCTAGTCTCAGGATACTTATAGCAGCATGGAAAATGTAGCAAAAGTGACCCACGCCTGTATTTTGCGCTCATTACGCAAATATTTCATTGCCGATTTTTCGCAATTAAAAAAATAATCTCGAATTCCAGATTCCCGAATATATGATGAATATTGGCCCGAATATTTGTGAAATATTCTGAATTCGAATATAGCCCCTTCCGCTCATCACTACTACCGAGTGGTTTCTTCAGTAGGTGGGTGAAGAAAAGTGCTCATTAGAGACTCAAAACTTAAGTTGCTGCTGATGGAGCTGGTGCTACTCCTGCCCACCCAATCCTCTCCAGCAGTCATGGAGCATGAGCTCATAGGGTCCCCCGGTTAGATCTTCATGAGAATGGGCGATGGGGCATGTAGGCAGCGACCAACTGACTACACAGGATGTCACGATAGTAGTTGAGTTTTTCATCCCTCTCAGAAGGTGTAAAAAAAGGCCTCCATTTTGGACCGGTAACGATGGCCTAACATTGTGGAGAGCCAGTAGCCATCCCTCTGGGCCATGCCAACTAATTGTGGTGTCAGAAGAACCCACTGTTCCCTGGCCATGTGTATCTGTTGTCACCTGAGATGATGTTGAAGAGCGAGTCTACCATTCCTGTATAGCTAGATTGTTGGTGAAAAACATGACTGGATGAGAGTGGCAGCTCTGGCCAGTTGCTGCTGCTGTTGCTACCACCACCCCATCTTCTGTTGCTACTTGTGCCAGCTACAGTGGCAACATTTTTGCCACTGCCGGTTTCTTTTGAGGACCAAGCAACTGTTGGCCGTAGTGTACAGTAACTGAATCAGTAATGTAATGTAACAGATGAAGTATGAATGGTGCAGCAGATAGACTAGAAAAACATGTCTATGTATTACACCACCTGTTGACAATAAGTCTGATGCACCGTACGTCCATGCATAACAGAACAGATTAATGGTGCAGCAGATGAATTAGGTACACACGCCTATATATTAGACCGACTGTTGAGACTAATTCTGATGCACAGTTGGTCTAAGTATAACAGAACAGATTAAGTATAAATGGCCCAGCATTTATACTTAAGCCAATATATTACACCATATTTTGATAATGAGTTTCATGCACCATATGTCTATGTATAACTGAACAGATTAATTACTCATGGTGCAGCAGATTAACTACGTATACATGTCTATATATTAGATTGTATGTTGAGACTAGTTCTGGTCAGTCTATGTATAACAGAATAGATTACAAATGAATGGCACAGCAGTGGAACAAGATGCATAGGGCAATTACATATTACCCTCACTGTCCGTACAGTCTCCCTATGCTCTCTCTACAGTGTCTGAAGACTCTCGCTACAATTTTCCTACACTATCCCTATCCAATATTCTACAATTAAAAGAAAACACTAAAGCACTGTCCCTAGCACTTGCCACATCTCTCTTTCTATGCTCATCTCACAGTAAAATGGTGGAGATCAGTGGGATTAGGATTTTTATAGGGCTGTGACATTACATGGAATGACTATCTGTTGATTGGCTGGCTGCATGGCATTATGGGTCATATCTCCTTCCTGGGCTTCTTACTTTCACTTTGTAACATGTGTAGCTGGCATTTTAGGAAGAAATCGATTCATTACAGCAAAGCAAGAGGAAATTTAAATACGTGGCGAAATTTGGATCAACTTCAATTTGTTTCACTTCGATTCGCACACTAGTTACAACATAGAATAAACGTTATTTGAAAGCGTACAATCTCCTAAAATGAGGGTGATTATGCTTGCCTGGGAAATAACAAAGAATAATCTCAATGTGTGTTGATTTTTCTGATTTCTAAGGCCTCATGCACCCGACCGTTGTGTGCATCCGTGGCCGTTGTGTCGTTTTTTTCCGTTTTTTGTTTTTTGCTGACCCATTGGCTTTCAATGGGTCAGTGGAAAAATCGGAAAATGCACCGTTTTGCAGCCGAGACCGTGATCTGTGTATCCTGTCCGTCAAAAAAATATGACCTGTCCTATTTTTTTGACAGACAACTCAGATCCGACAGTATATTCTAACACAGAGGCGTTCCCATGGTGATGGGGACGCTTCTAGTTAGAATATACAACGAACTGTGTACATGACTGCCCCCTGCTGCCTGGCAGCACCCGATCTCTTACAGGGGGCCGTGATCCGTACAATTAACCCCTCAGGTACTGCACCTGAAGGGGTTATTTGTGCATATCATAGCCCCCTGTAAGAGATCCGGGGCTGCCAGGCAGCAGGGGGCAGACCCCCTCCCTCCCCAGTTTAAATTTCATTGGTGGCCAGTGCGGCCCCCCCCCCCCCCGGCGCCCCCTCCCTCCCTCTATTGTAATAATAGCATTGGTGGCACAGTGTGCGGCCCTTCCTCCCTCTATTGTTTAAATACATTGGTGGCACTGTGCGCCCCCCCGCCCCCCCTTCCTCCCTCTATTGTTTTAATACATTGGTGGCAATGTGCGCCCCCCCCTCCTCCCTCTATTCTTTTAATACATTGGTGGCAGTGTCACTTACCAGTAGGAGGAGCTCCCGGCCGGACACAGACATCGCAGCAGCCAGGTAAGTATGATGCTTCTACTCCGCTGCCACCAATGATCGGGGGGGGGGGGAGGGGAGGCCGCACACTGCCACCAATGTATTAAAACAATAGAGGGAGGAAGGGGAGGGGCGGGGGGGCGCACACTGGCCACCAATGCTATTATTACAATACAGGGAGGGAGGGGGGCCGCACTGGCCACCAATGATATTCAAACTGGGGAGGGGGGGTCTGCCCCCTGCTGCCTGGCAGCCCCTGATCTCTTACAGGGGGCTATGATACGCACAATTAACCCCTTCAGGAGCGGCACCTGAGGGGTTAATTGTGCTGATCACGGCCCCCTGTAAGAGATCGGGTGCTGCCAGGAAGCAGGGGGCAGTCATGTACACAGTTTGTAGTATATTCTAACTAGAAGCGTCCCCAACACCATGGGAACGCCTCTGTGTTAGAATATACTGTCGAATATGAGTTTTCACGATGTAACTCATATCCAACAGTATATTCTAACATAGAGGCGTTCCCATGGTGATGGGGACGCTTCAAGTTAAAATATACCATCGGATTGGAGAAAACTCCGATCAGATGGTATAAAGGGACTCCAGACTTTACATTGAAAGTCAATGGGGACGGATCCGTTTGCAATTGCACCATATTGTGACAATGTCAAACGGATCCGTCGCCATTGACTTGCATTGAAATTCAGGACGGATCAGTTTGGCTCCTCCGTGGATCCTCCAAAAATCAAGGAAGACCCACGGACGAAAAAACGGTCACGGATCACGGACCAACGGAACCCCGTTTTGCGGACAGTGAAAAAATACTGTTGTGTGCATGAGGCCTAAATCAGTGGAAAATGTAAGTACTTTTTAGAATCTTATATTTTTAGTTTGTTTTATGACTTGCATCTCAATAACCATCAAGGCAGACACATGTGGACTGGGATCAATTGGAAGAAGACTACCAACAGAATGTTGCTACTCAACATCAAACAGTTATGGTTTATATATCATTTGCAGTGGCAAAATACCAATAATAATGTAGCACAATGCTCATAGATATTAGATAAAACATGGGAAAACAGATAACACATGGGATTTTTCTGCTAAAAAAAACAACTGAGGAATACTCAGCGGATAGATCCTGCAACGCTGCTCTGATTTTCCTGGCTGGGATCTGTTTACATAGCTGTGCTGGGATGTCACATCGACAACATGTGGCCAATGCAGCAAATCGCTTGCCTTAGTAGTGTATTAAAGAGGTCAGTGAATGGCTGCAGTTATCATATGTTGTCGACATGTCACTGCTGTAACCAAACAGAGCCTGGAAAGATTCAGGAAACGTGATGGTCATGGGGTTCATTACAACTTGTAGAAGGTCAAATCAATCTGAAAAAAAAAAAGTCTATTGCACCTGTGGCGAAACCAACCTCGCCACTGTGTTTTGGAGGGGGCTGTTTGCCAGCCTCCTGCCCCAGGATTTCAGCCCTTTGAGATACTTTTGCTAACTTTTAAACCCCTGAACCTATTCAAGTGAATTTTGGATAGGTTTGTCCCCAAGTTATACTGTTTAAATTGATGTAAGTTATATGTATGGACAATGTAACCTCACAAAGTTGTAACAATTTATAATAAGTGTAACTTGTCAGCTTGGGAGGAATATGCTGGGTGTGTTTCTATTGTCCCATTGTCCCATTGTGTGTTTAAATGGTGATGTCTGTCCTGTTGTCTCCACATGTGTATTGGCGATCTCCCCTTTGTCCTGAGAGATAATTGGATTGCCCTCGGTTGTCTCCGGGACAGAGAGGAGGAAACCATGATGCATTGTGGGGATGTGTTGTATCTGTTCTGTGTCGCAGTCTCCCTTCTGGTCCTCTAGGGGGCGTGAACGATTGGTTGCTGTACTTGCATTGTGTGTGTTGTAAGATATTGATTGGTTGGATTTCAAAACCCTGTGGGCAGTACTATGTTTGTTTTTTATGAATAAAAGAGGCTGTATCTGAAGTACAATCAGACCACTGCTGACCCTCAACACGGAGCCTTGTCTCGTTATTGGGGGGATTCCCTGTATGCTGTTAGAGACTGATTGCCAGGAGTGTAAGCCGATTGTATGCTTTTAATAGCAAATGCTATTACACAAGCATTTGAATCCCTTATGTTAGATGTAGAATTACTAGAATCTATTCCATGATACCTAATCCAAGAGAAGGCATGGCTCCTGAAATGTCCTTACAATATGTGATGGAAATAACTATCCAAATAACAGAAGTTTGAATATGTTTTGAATATGATCAGTATTGGTAAGCCAAAAAAAGTGGGTGCAAAACAGAGATAACATGTGAAGGAAATATTTAGATGACTTATGTGTGTTTTGGACCCACTCCTGCTTTTGGCTTCCAAATCATGATCAACTTTTTTTTGTTTGTTATTTTTGCGGTTCTTCTGACAGATCAGAAGAATAGAAAAATGAGCAATGATGTCAACAAAGCCAAACAGGGACACTAGTGACGCCTTAATAAACTGGTAAGGGTGGTAACAGCATGAAGAGTCAGAATAGTGGCCCCGTAACAGAGTGGTGAGGGTGGCAACAGCATGGAGAGTCACAATAATGGCCGCGGTAAAAAGTGGGGAGGGGGGAAGTGGTAGTAACAGCACAAGATTGTTGCAGATCACAGTAGGTGCAGATGGAAGCAGCGGTGTGGCATCAGGTGGGTGACAGCATCAGAATAGTGGCAACAGGACGTGGGCATAATGTTCTGGTGTGGCAGCACACTATAGTCAGATCATTACTGCCAGAATGATCTAGTCTGTTGTATCAGGCACCTGTGTCTAGAAATCCTGGTTGATCCAGGCCTGATTCATCTTTATAAAAGTTAACATTTTGTGTTGAAAGGCGAGTTCTCATTGGGATAACTATACCACCCGCCACACTAAACACCCACTACTGGCCAGGCAGGAATCCTTGCCCAGGGCAAACTCGGCCAGTTGCAGCCATGATTCAGGCTTGGCTGCCCAGTAGTCCAGGAGCTTGGACCTGGGGTGACTGGGTACAATACAAGCATACCATCACCTGCTGGCTCAGGTTCTCCATGTTCTGCTGCTGAGTAGTGTTGGGTGCGAATATTCGAATCGTGAATATTGGCACTTCGAGAATTCGCGAATATTTAGAATATAGTGATATATATTTGTAATATTCTACATTTTGTTTTTCACCAGTAACCTCCCTTCTTGTTTGTGGGCCAATGAGAAGGGTGCAATGTCTTTGTCCGAGTTTAACAACATCCCTAGCAATCAAACAGGAAAGTTGCCTACCCCTTACTATATAAGAACCTCCCCAGCAGCCATTTTCTACAGTTTTTTTTTATTCTGAGAGAGACAGCTTTGTCATTGCTGTGCTCTATGCTTTCCACACTACATTAGATAGTTAGATAGTGTGTGTGTGTATATGTATGTATATGTATGTATGTATGTGTATGTGTGTGTGTGTATATATATATATATATATATATATATATATATTATAGATAGTGGGAGATAGTCAGTGTAGGTTATATCCTGATATAGTGTAGTTGATAGGTTCTGCTGTCCATACATACATGCAGACCTGCTAAAATGTGAAGTTTTACATATTGCGCCAAAATATTTGCAACATTGGTACCGATTAGTGCAATCGCGAATATATTGGAGCACCCTAACTACATATAAAGCAATTTTTAATGTTATGCAAACCATTTTCTCTAGTCTCAGGATACTTATAGCAGCATGGAAAATGTAGCAAAAGTGACCCACGCCTGTATTTTGCGCTCATTACGCAAATATTTCATTGCCGATTTTTCGCAATTAAAAAAATAATCTCGAATTCCAGATTCCCGAATATATGATGAATATTGGCCCGAATATTTGTGAAATATTCTGAATTCGAATATAGCCCCTTCCGCTCATCACTACTACCGAGTGGTTTCTTCAGTAGGTGGGTGAAGAAAAGTGCTCATTAGAGACTCAAAACTTAAGTTGCTGCTGATGGAGCTGGTGCTACTCCTGCCCACCCAATCCTCTCCAGCAGTCATGGAGCATGAGCTCATAGGGTCCCCCGGTTAGATCTTCATGAGAATGGGCGATGGGGCATGTAGGCAGCGACCAACTGACTACACAGGATGTCACGATAGTAGTTGAGTTTTTCATCCCTCTCAGAAGGTGTAAAAAAAGGCCTCCATTTTGGACCGGTAACGATGGCCTAACATTGTGGAGAGCCAGTAGCCATCCCTCTGGGCCATGCCAACTAATTGTGGTGTCAGAAGAACCCACTGTTCCCTGGCCATGTGTATCTGTTGTCACCTGAGATGATGTTGAAGAGCGAGTCTACCATTCCTGTATAGCTAGATTGTTGGTGAAAAACATGACTGGATGAGAGTGGCAGCTCTGGCCAGTTGCTGCTGCTGTTGCTACCACCACCCCATCTTCTGTTGCTACTTGTGCCAGCTACAGTGGCAACATTTTTGCCACTGCCGGTTTCTTTTGAGGACCAAGCAACTGTTGGCCGTAGTGTACAGTAACTGAATCAGTAATGTAATGTAACAGATGAAGTATGAATGGTGCAGCAGATAGACTAGAAAAACATGTCTATGTATTACACCACCTGTTGACAATAAGTCTGATGCACCGTACGTCCATGCATAACAGAACAGATTAATGGTGCAGCAGATGAATTAGGTACACACGCCTATATATTAGACCGACTGTTGAGACTAATTCTGATGCACAGTTGGTCTAAGTATAACAGAACAGATTAAGTATAAATGGCCCAGCATTTATACTTAAGCCAATATATTACACCATATTTTGATAATGAGTTTCATGCACCATATGTCTATGTATAACTGAACAGATTAATTACTCATGGTGCAGCAGATTAACTACGTATACATGTCTATATATTAGATTGTATGTTGAGACTAGTTCTGGTCAGTCTATGTATAACAGAATAGATTACAAATGAATGGCACAGCAGTGGAACAAGATGCATAGGGCAATTACATATTACCCTCACTGTCCGTACAGTCTCCCTATGCTCTCTCTACAGTGTCTGAAGACTCTCGCTACAATTTTCCTACACTATCCCTATCCAATATTCTACAATTAAAAGAAAACACTAAAGCACTGTCCCTAGCACTTGCCACATCTCTCTTTCTATGCTCATCTCACAGTAAAATGGTGGAGATCAGTGGGATTAGGATTTTTATAGGGCTGTGACATTACATGGAATGACTATCTGTTGATTGGCTGGCTGCATGGCATTATGGGTCATATCTCCTTCCTGGGCTTCTTACTTTCACTTTGTAACATGTGTAGCTGGCATTTTAGGAAGAAATCGATTCATTACAGCAAAGCAAGAGGAAATTTAAATACGTGGCGAAATTTGGATCAACTTCAATTTGTTTCACTTCGATTCGCACACTAGTTACAACATAGAATAAACGTTATTTGAAAGCGTACAATCTCCTAAAATGAGGGTGATTATGCTTGCCTGGGAAATAACAAAGAATAATCTCAATGTGTGTTGATTTTTCTGATTTCTAAGGCCTCATGCACCCGACCGTTGTGTGCATCCGTGGCCGTTGTGTCGTTTTTTTTCCGTTTTTTGTTTTTTGCTGACCCATTGGCTTTCAATGGGTCAGTGGAAAAATCGGAAAATGCACCGTTTTGCAGCCGAGACCGTGATCTGTGTATCCTGTCCGTCAAAAAAATATGACCTGTCCTATTTTTTTGACAGACAACTCAGATCCGACAGTATATTCTAACACAGAGGCGTTCCCATGGTGATGGGGACGCTTCTAGTTAGAATATACAACGAACTGTGTACATGACTGCCCCCTGCTGCCTGGCAGCACCCGATCTCTTACAGGGGGCCGTGATCCGTACAATTAACCCCTCAGGTACTGCACCTGAAGGGGTTATTTGTGCATATCATAGCCCCCTGTAAGAGATCCGGGGCTGCCAGGCAGCAGGGGGCAGACCCCCTCCCTCCCCAGTTTAAATTTCATTGGTGGCCAGTGCGCCCCCCCCCCCCCCGGCGCCCCCTCCCTCCCTCTATTGTAATAATAGCATTGGTGGCACAGTGTGCGGCCCTTCCTCCCTCTATTGTTTAAATACATTGGTGGCACTGTGCGCCCCCCCGCCCCCCCTTCCTCCCTCTATTGTTTTAATACATTGGTGGCAATGTGCGCCCCCCCCTCCTCCCTCTATTCTTTTAATACATTGGTGGCAGTGTCACTTACCAGTAGGAGGAGCTCCCGGCCGGACACAGACATCGCAGCAGCCAGGTAAGTATGATGCTTCTACTCCGCTGCCACCAATGATCGGGGGGGGGGGGGGAGGGGAGGCCGCACACTGCCACCAATGTATTAAAACAATAGAGGGAGGAAGGGGAGGGGCGGGGGGGCGCACACTGGCCACCAATGCTATTATTACAATACAGGGAGGGAGGGGGGCCGCACTGGCCACCAATGATATTCAAACTGGGGAGGGGGGGTCTGCCCCCTGCTGCCTGGCAGCCCCTGATCTCTTACAGGGGGCTATGATACGCACAATTAACCCCTTCAGGAGCGGCACCTGAGGGGTTAATTGTGCTGATCACGGCCCCCTGTAAGAGATCGGGTGCTGCCAGGAAGCAGGGGGCAGTCATGTACACAGTTTGTAGTATATTCTAACTAGAAGCGTCCCCATCACCATGGGAACGCCTCTGTGTTAGAATATACTGTCGGATATGAGTTTTCACGATGTAACTCATATCCAACAGTATATTCTAACATAGAGGCGTTCCCATGGTGATGGGGACGCTTCAAGTTAAAATATACCATCGGATTGGAGAAAACTCCGATCAGATGGTATAAAGGGACTCCAGACTTTACATTGAAAGTCAATGGGGACGGATCCGTTTGCAATTGCACCATATTGTGACAATGTCAAACGGATCCGTCGCCATTGACTTGCATTGAAATTCAGGACGGATCCGTTTGGCTCCTCCGTGGATCCTCCAAAAATCAAGGAAGACCCACGGACGAAAAAACGGTCACGGATCACGGACCAACGGAACCCCGTTTTGCGGACAGTGAAAAAATACTGTTGTGTGCATGAGGCCTAAATCAGTGGAAAATGTAAGTACTTTTTAGAATCTTATATTTTTAGTTTGTTTTATGACTTGCATCTCAATAACCATCAAGGCAGACACATGTGGACTGGGATCAATTGGAAGAAGACTACCAACAGAATGTTGCTACTCAACATCAAACAGTTATGGTTTATATATCATTTGCAGTGGCAAAATACCAATAATAATGTAGCACAATGCTCATAGATATTAGATAAAACATGGGAAAACAGATAACACATGGGATTTTTCTGCTAAAAAAAACAACTGAGGAATACTCAGCGGATAGATCCTGCAACGCTGCTCTGATTTTCCTGGCTGGGATCTGTTTACATAGCTGTGCTGGGATGTCACATCGACAACATGTGGCCAATGCAGCAAATCGCTTGCCTTAGTAGTGTATTAAAGAGGTCAGTGAATGGCTGCAGTTATCATATGTTGTCGACATGTCACTGCTGTAACCAAACAGAGCCTGGAAAGATTCAGGAAACGTGATGGTCATGGGGTTCATTACAACTTGTAGAAGGTCAAATCAATCTGAAAAAAAAAAAGTCTATTGCACCTGTGGCGAAACCAACCTCGCCACTGTGTTTTGGAGGGGGCTGTTTGCCAGCCTCCTGCCCCAGGATTTCAGCCCTTTGAGATACTTTTGCTAACTTTTAAACCCCTGAACCTATTCAAGTGAATTTTGGATAGGTTTGTCCCCAAGTTATACTGTTTAAATTGATGTAAGTTATATGTATGGACAATGTAACCTCACAAAGTTGTAACAATTTATAATAAGTGTAACTTGTCAGCTTGGGAGGAATATGCTGGGTGTGTTTCTATTGTCCCATTGTCCCATTGTGTGTTTAAATGGTGATGTCTGTCCTGTTGTCTCCACATGTGTATTGGCGATCTCCCCTTTGTCCTGAGAGATAATTGGATTGCCCTCGGTTGTCTCCGGGACAGAGAGGAGGAAACCATGATGCATTGTGGGGATGTGTTGTATCTGTTCTGTGTCGCAGTCTCCCTTCTGGTCCTCTAGGGGGCGTGAACGATTGGTTGCTGTACTTGCATTGTGTGTGTTGTAAGATATTGATTGGTTGGATTTCAAAACCCTGTGGGCAGTACTATGTTTGTTTTTTATGAATAAAAGAGGCTGTATCTGAAGTACAATCAGACCACTGCTGACCCTCAACACGGAGCCTTGTCTCGTTATTGGGGGGATTCCCTGTATGCTGTTAGAGACTGATTGCCAGGAGTGTAAGCCGATTGTATGCTTTTCCTGTTCGTCTGCCAGCAGCTATTCGCGAGGTTCCAGTTTGGAGTGCTATTTTGTATCCAGTTCGGGAGGTTGGTGTTCTGCAGTAGCTGTGCCTGTCTCTCAGAAAGGGGCATATCGCCTAAACGGATTTTAACCCCTTGTCTGCTGAAACAGTCCGTTACAGCACCATTTTGCAATGCCATGTCTTACCCTCTGGAGAGCACTTAATTAGAGCCAATTATATCCTACAACAGGACAATAATTCAGAAATTATCTTGTGTTTGTCTTCTATCTCCCCACAGATGCTTTGAAGAAAATGTGTGCACTGTGAAAGGATGCTAAAGCCAATCCCTTGGCTGGATGAATATGATGCACACATATTACTCACGGCCTATAGAAGAACACCTCTTAGAAGTGTCATATGACGTGTGCAGTATTATTGTTATGATAGACGCCATTACAACATGGCGGCGATAACCAGATGTTTACATTAGTTCACATTCCAAAGTAGTGCACAGTGCGCAGATGCTAGAGTGTTATCTCTTCTTCTCTTATCTCTTCTTCCTTTTGAGCCAATAAAATAATGCCTGGGCCTCAGAAAGTACTGCCCTTTTCTGAAGATGTACAGTACAGCCCAAAAGTTTGGACACACCTTCTCATTCAAAGAGTTTTCTTTATTTTCATGACTATGAAAATTGTAGATTCACGTTGAAGGCATCAAAACTATGAATTAACACATGTGGAATTATATACATAACAAAAATGTGTGAAACAACTGAAAATATGTCATATTCTAGGTTCTTCAAAGTAGCCACCTTTTACTTTGATTACTGCTTTGCACACTCTTGGCATTCTCTTGATGAGCTTCAAGAGGTAGTCACCTGAAATGGTTTTCACTTCATAGGTGTGCCCTGTCAGGTTAAAAAAGTGTGATTTCTTGCCTTATAAATGGGGTTGGGACCATCAGTTACGTTATGGAGAAGTCAGGTGGATACACAGCTGATAGTCCTACTGAATAGACTGTTAGAATTTGGATTATGGCAAGGAAAAAGCAGCTAAGTAAAGAAAAATGAGTGGCCATCATTACTTTAAGAAATGAAGGTCAGTCAGTCCAAAAAATTGGGAAAACTTTGAAAGTCTCCCCAAGTGCAGTCACAAAAACCATCAAGCACTACAAAGAAACTGGCTCACATGCGGAACGCCCCAGGAAAGGAAGACCAAGAGTCACCTTTGCTGCGGAGGATAAGTTCATCCGAATCGCCAGCCTCAGAAATCGCAGGTTAACAGCAGCTCAGATTAGAGACCAGGTCAATGCCACACAGAGTTCTTGCAGCAGACACATCTCTAGAACAACTGTTAAGAGGAGACTGTGTGAATCAGGTCTTCATGGTAGAATATCTGCTAGGAAACCACTGCTAACGACAGGCAACAAGCAGAAGAGACTTGTTTGGGCTAAAGAACACAAGGAATGGATATTAAACCAGTGCAAATCTGTGCTTTGGTCTGATGAGTCCAAATTTGAGATCTTTGGTTCCAACCACCATGTCTTTGTGCGATGCAGAAAGGGTGAACGGATGGACTCTACATGCTTGGTTCCCACCGTGAAGCATGGATGAGAAGGTGTGATGGTGTGGGGGTGCTTTGCTGGTGACACTGTTTAGTATTTATTCAAAATTGAAGGCATACTGAACCAGCATGGCTACCACAGCATCTTGCAGCGGCATGCTATTCCATCCGGTTTGTGTTTAGTTGGACCATCATTTATTTTTCAACAGGACAATGACACCAAACACACCTCCAGGCTGTGTAAGGGCTATTTGACCATGAAGGAGAGTGATGGGGCGCTGCGCCAGATGACCTGGCCTCCATAACCCAATCGAGATGGTTTGGGGTGAGCTGGACCGCAGAGTGAAGGCAAAATCAAGAGAATGCCAAGAGTGTGCAAAGTAGAGTTGAGCGGACACCTGGATGTTCGGGTTCGAGAAGTTCGGCCGAACTTCCCGGAAATGTTCGGGTTCGGGATCCGAACCCGACCCGAACTTCGTCCCGAACCCGAAACCCATTGAAGTCAATGGGGACCCGAATTTTTCGGCACTAAAAACGCTGTAAAACAGGCCAGGAAAGAGCTAGAAGGCTGCAAAAGGCAGCAACATGTAGGTAAATCCCCTGCAAACAAATGTGGATAGGGAAATGAATAAAAAAATAAAAATAAAATAAATAAAAAATAACCAATATCAATTGGAGAGAGTTCCCATAGCAGAGAATTAGGCTTCACGTCAGCCACCACTGCAACAGTCCATTGGCATATATTTAGGCCCAGGCACCCAGGCAGAGAAGAGAGGTCCCGTAACAGAGAATCTGGCTTCATGTCAGCAGAGAATCAGTCTGCATGTCATAGCAGAGAATCAGGCTTCACGTCAGCCACCACTGTAACAGTCCATTGTCATATATTTAGGCCCAGGCATCCAGGCAGAGGAGAGAGGTCCCGTAACAGAGAATCTGGCTTCATGTCAGCAGAGAATCAGTCTGCATGAGTATCAGGCTTCATGTCAGCCACCACTGTAACAGCCCATTGTCATATATTTAGGCCCAGCACCCAGGCAGAGGAGAGAGGTCTCGTAACAGAGAATCTGGCTTCATGTCAGCAGAGAATCAGTCTGCATGTCATAGCAGAGAATCAGGCTTCACGTCAGCCACCACTGCAACAGTCCATTGTCATATATTTAGGCCCAGCACCCAGGCAGAGGAGAGAGGTCCCGTAACAGAGAATCTGGCTTCATGTCAGCAGAGAATCAGTCTGGATGTCATAGCAGAGAATCAGGTTTCACGTCACCCAACATTGGAACAGTCCATTGGCATATATTTAGGCCCAGGCACCCAGACAGAGGAGAGGTTCATTCAACTTTGGGTAGCCTCGCAATATAATGGTAAAATGAAAATAAAAATAGGATTGAATGCGGAAGTGCCCTGGAGTACAATAATATATGGTTAAGGGGAGGTAGTTAATGTCTAATCTGCACAAGGGATGGACAGGTCCTGTGGGATCCATGCCTGGTTCATTTTTATGAACGTCAGCTTGTCCACATTGGCTGTAGACAGACGGCTGCGTTTGTCTGTAATGACGCCCCCTGCCGTGCTGAATACACGTTCAGACAAAACGCTGGCCGCCGGGCAGGCCAGCACCTCCAAGGCATAAAAGGCTAGCTCTGGCCACGTGGACAATTTAGAGACCCAGAAGTTGAATGGGGCCGAACCATCAGTCAGTATGTGGAGGGGTGTGCACACGTACTGTTCCACCATGTTAGTGAAATGTTGCCTCCTGCTAACACGTTGCGTATCAGGTGGTGGTGCAGTTAGCTGTGGCGTGTTGACAAAACTTTTCCACATCTCTGCCATGCTAACCCTGCCCTCACAGGAGCTGGCCGTGACACAGCTGCCTTGGCGACCTCTTGCTCCTCCTCTGCCTTGGCCTTGGGCTTCCACTTGTTCCCCTGTGACATTTGGGAATGCTCTCAGTAGCGCGTCTACCAACGCGCGCTTGTACTTGCGCATCTTCCTATCACGCTCCAGTGCAGGAAGTAAGGTGGGCACATTGTCTTTGTAGCGTGGATCCAGCAGGGTGACAACCCAGTAGTCCGCACAGGTTAAAATGTGGGCAACTCTGCTGTCGTTGCGCAGGCACTGCAGCATGTAGTCGCTCATGTGTGCCAGGCTGCCCAGGGGTAAGGACAAGCTGTCCTCTGTGGGAGGCGTATCGTCATTGTCCTGCCTTTCCCCCCAGCCACGCACCAGTGATGGGCCCGAGCTGCGTTGGGTGCCACCCCGCTGTGACCATGCTTCATCCTCATCCTCCTCCACCTCCTCCTCATCCTCGTCCTCCTCGTCCTCCAGTAGTGGGCCCTGGCTGGCCACATTTGTACCTGGCCTCTGCTGTTGCAAAAAAACTCCCTCTGAGTCACTTCGAAGAGACTGGCCTGAAAGTGCTAAAAATGACCCCTCTTCCTCCTCCTCCTGGGCCACCTCCTCTTCCATCATCGCCCTAAGTGTTTTCTCAAGGAGACATAGAAGTGGTATTGTAACGCTGATAACGTCGTCATCGCCACTGGCCATGTTGGTGGAGTACTCGAAACAGCGCAACAGGGCACACAGGTTTCGCATGGAGGCCCAGTCATTGGTGGTGAAGTGGTGCTGTTCTGCAGTGCGACTGACCCAAGCGTGCTGCAGCTGAAACTCCACTACAGTCTGTCCAGCATGTGCAAGGTGGAGTTCCACCTGGTGGGCACGTCGCATATGAGGCGGTGAGCGGGAAGGCCGAAGTTACGCTGTAGTGCAGACAGGCGAGCAGCGGCAGGATGTGAACGCCGGAAGCGCGAACAGACGGCCCGCACTTTATGCAGCAGCTCTGACATGTCGGGGTAGTTGTGAATGAACTTCTGCACCACCAAATTCAGCACATGCGCCAGGCAAGGGATGTGCGTCAAACCGGCTAGTCCCAGAGCTTCAACGAGATTTCGCCCATTATCGCACACCACCAGGCCGGGCTTGAGGCTCACTGGCAGCAACCACTCGTCGGTCTGTTGTTCTATACCCCGCTACAACTCCTGTGCGGTGTGGGGCCTGTCCCCCAAACATATGAGTTTCAGAATAGCCTGTTGACGTTTACCCCGGGCTGTGCTGAAGTTGGTGGTGAAGGTGTGTGGCTGACTGGATGAGCAGGTGGAAGAAGAGGAGGAGGAAGCTGAGTATGGGGAGGTGGCAACAGGAGGCAAAGAATCTTGCCCTGCGATCCTTGGCGGCGGAAGGACGTGCGCCAAACAGCTCTCCGCCTGGGGCCCAGCTGCCACTACATTTACCCAGTGTGCAGTTAGGGAGATATAGCGTCCCTGGCCGTGCTTACTGGTCCACGTATCTGTGGTTAGGTGGACCTTGCCACAGATGGTGTTGCGCAGTGCACACTTGATTGTACTTGGTTGTGCAGGGAAGGCTTGGTTGGTTGTGCAGGCTTGGTTGGTTGTACTTGGTTGTGCAGGGAAGGCACGGCTCTCTTGGAGAAGTAGTCCCGGCTAGGAACAACATACTGTGGGACAGCAAGTGACATGAGCTGTTTGAAGCTGTCTGTGTCCACCAGCCTAAATGACAGCATTTCATAGGCCAGTAGTTTAGAAATGCTGGCATTCAGGGCCAGGGATCGAGGGTGGCTAGATGGGAATTTACGCTTTGTCTCAAATGTTTGTGAGATGGAGAGCTGAACGCTGCCGTGTGACATGGTTGAGATGCCTGGTGACGGAGGTGGTGGTGTTAATGGTACATCCCCTGTTTGCTGGGCGGCAGGTGCCAACGTTCCTCCAGAGGCGGAGGAAGAGGCCGAGGCGGCAGCAGCAGAAGAGGCCGAGGTGGCAGCAGCAGAATAGGCCGAGGCGGCAGCAGCAGAAGAGGTAGCAGGGGGAGCCTGAGTGACTTCCTTTTTTTTAAGGTGTTTACTCCACTGCAGTTCATGCTTTGCATGCAGGTGCCTGGTCATGCAGGTTGTGCTAAGGTTCAGAACGTTAATGCCTCGCTTCAGGCTCTGATGGCACAGCGTGCAAACCACTCGGGTCTTTTGTCAGCACATTGTTTGAAGAAGTGCCATGCCAGGGAACTCCTTGAAGCTGCCTTTGGGGTGCTCGGTCCCAGATGGCGGCGGTCAGTAGCAGGCAGAGTCTCTTGGTGGTGGGTGTTCTGCTTTTGCCCACTGCTCCCTCTTTTGCTACGCTGTTGGCTCGGTATCACCACTGCTTCTTCCTCCGAACTATGAAAGTCAGTGGCATGACCTTCATTCCATGTGGGGTCTAGGACCTCATCGTCCCCTGCATCGTCTTCCACCCAGTCTTGATCCCTGACCTCCTGTTCAGTCTGCACAATGCAGAAAGACGCAGCAGTTGGCACCTGTGTTTCGTCATCATCAGAGACATGCTGAGGTGGTATTCCCATGTCCTCATCATCAGGAAACATAAGTGGTTGTGCGTCAGTGCATTCTATGTCTTCCACCGCTGGGGAAGGGCTAGGTGGATGCCCTTGGGAATCCCTGCCAGCGGAGTCTTCAAACAGCATAAGAGACTGCTGCATAGCTTGCGGCTCAGACAGTTTCCCTGGTATGCATGGGGGTGATGTGACAGACTGATGGGCTTGGTTTTCAGGCGCCATCTGTGCGCTATCTGCAGAACACTGGGTGGGAGATAATGTGAACGTGCTGGATCCACTGTCGGCCACCCAATTGACTAATGCCTGTACCTGCTCAGGCCTTACCATCCTTAGAAAGGCATTGGGCCCTAACAAAATATTGCTGTAAATTATGGCGGCTACTGGGACCTTAGGTAGTTGGTACACTAGGACGTGTGGCTGTGGCAGAACGGCCACGTCCTCTCCCAGCACCAGAGGGTCCACTAACACCACCACGACCATGTCCGCGTCCGCGTCCCTTACTATAAGTTTTCTTCATTGTTACCGTTCACTACAATAAGAAAAATATTATTTGGCCCAATGTATTGAATTCAAATTCAGGCCTTTTTTTACAGACACCTAGCACTATCTGGCTATCTATTTAGGTACCGTATTACACTAATACAGGCACAGCAGTAACGACAGATTTAGCTGGATATAAATTTGAGGCCTATTATTTAGGCGTTGGGTGACAGGTATAGGTTTACTGACAGAATTAGACTTGGAAATGCACAGTAGCGTGTGTGTGAAGTCATTCAGAATGACCCTATGTGCACCTTGAATCTTATATACCCTTTTAGGGATAGATTTAAAATAGCTCTGATACAGCAGAAACCACTAAATTAGGAAATTGCTAAATTGGGAATTGTATTTCAACCCAGAACAAAAAATGTGCTTTGACGGACACTAAATAACTTGACCAGCCACAGCAGTACAGTAGTAACGACAGATTTAGCTGGATATAAATTTGAGGCCTAGTATTTAGGCGCTGGCTGACAGGTATAGTTTTACTGACAGAATTAGACTTGGAAATGCACAGTAGCATGTGTGTGAAGTTATTCAGAATGACCCTATGTGCACCTTGAATCTAATATACCCTTTTAGGGATAGATTTAAAATAGCTCTGATATAGCAAAAACCACTAAATTAGGAAATTGCTACATTGGGAATTGTATGTCAACCCAGAACAAAAACTGTGCTTTGACGGACACTAAATAACTTGCCCAGCCACAGCAGTACAGCAGTAACTACAGATTTAGCTGGATATAAATTTGAGGCCTAGTATTTAGGCGCTGGGTGACAGGTATAGGTTTACTGACAGAAATAGACTTGGAAATGCACAGTAGCGTGTGTGTGAAGTTATTCAGAATGACCCTATGTGCACCTTGAATCTTATATACCCTTTTAGGGATAGATTTAAAATAGCTCTGATATAGCATAAACCAACAAATTAGGAAATTGCTAAATTGGGAATTGTATTTCAACCCAGAACAAAAAATGTGCTTTGACAGACACTAAATAACTTGACCAGCCACAGCAGTACAGCAGTAACAACAGATTTAGCTGGATATAAATTTGAGGCCTAGTATTTAGGCGCTGGGTGACAGGTATAGGTTTACTGACAGAATTAGACTTGGAAATGCACAGTAGCGTGTGTGTGAAGTTATTCAGAATGACCCTATGTGCACCTTTAATCTTATATACCCTTTTAGGGATAGATTTAAAATAGCTCTGATACAGCAGAAACCACTAAATTAGGAAATTGCTAAATTGGGAATTGTATTTCAACCCAGAACAAAAAATGTGCTTTGACGGACACTAAATAACTTGACCAGCCACAGCAGTACAGCAGTAACGACAGATTTAGCTAGATATAAATTTGAGGCCTATTATTTAGGCGCTGGGTGACAGGTATACGTTTACTGACAGAATTAGACTGGGATATGGCCAAAAAATAACCACACTATTGATGGTTAAATGCACTTGGTGTGACAGCTTGACCAACCACACTATTGAGGGTTAAATGCACTTGGTGACAGGCTCAGCTTGCCCCTGATGTAGTATATGGCCAAAAAATAACCAGACTATTGATGGTTAAATGCACTTGGTGTGACAGCTTGACCCTAATGTAGGATTTAGCCAAAAAACAACCACACCATTGAGGGTTAAATGCACTTGGTGACAGGCTCAGCTTGCCCCTGATGTAGTATATGACCAAAAAATAACCACACTATTGCTGGTTAAATGCACTTGGTATGACAGCTTGACCCTGATGTAGGATTTAGCCAAAAAACAACCACACCATTGAGGGTTAAATGCACTTGGTGACAGGCTCAGCTTGCCCCTGATGTAGTATATGGCCAAAAAATAACCACACTATTGCTGGTTAAATGCACTTGGTGTGACAGCTTGACCCTGATGTAGGATTTAGCCAAAAAACAACCACACCATTGAGGGTTAAATGCACTTGGTGGCAGCTTGTGCTGGCACACCACAAGACACAAAATGGCTGCCGATCACCCCAGAAAAAAGTGACTGAAAAACGCTCTGGGCAGCCTAAAAACAGTGAGCAATTCAATAGCAGCAGTTCAATCATCCACAGCTGCAGAGCGATCTCTGAATGAAGTCTTTTGGAGGAGTTAATCACTGCCTAATCTCGCCCTAACGTCGCAGCTGCAACCTCTCCCTATGCTGATCAGAGCAGAGTGACGGGCGGCGCTATGTGACTCCAGCTTAAATAGAGGCTGGGTCACATGGTGCTCTGGCCAATCACAGCCATGCCAATAGTAGGCATGGCTGTGACGGCCTCTTTGGGCAAGTAGTATGACGCTTGTTGATTGGCTGCTTTGCAGCATTTCAAAAAGCGCCAAGAAAGTGACGAACACCGAACCCGAACCCGGACTTTTACGAAAATGTCCGGGTTCGGGTCCGTGTCACGGACACCCCAAAATTCGGTACGAACCCGAACTATACAGTTCGGTTTCGCTCATCCCTAGTGCAAAGCAGTAATCAAAGCAAAAGTTGGCTATTTTGAAGAACCTGGAATATAACATATTTTCAGTTATTTCACGCTTTTTTGTTATGTATATAATTCCACATGTGTTAATTCATAGTTTTGATGCCTTCAGTGTGAATCTACAATTTTCATAGTCATGAAAATAAAGAAAACTCTTTGAATGAGAAGGTGTGTCCAAACTTTTGGTCTGTACTGTATATACCGCTTACTTTCTGTAATAAAGTAGAGATTGCATTGACTATCTATGTGTCAGTGTCTAGTCTCTCAGCCACTCGTGGATATTAACCCCTGAGGAGTACCTTTATTCGGAGCACCTTTATTCGGAGCACCAAGGTGTATCTTAAAGGCTTTAATTAAAAGCCGATTTGTCAATTGGCGCCCAATGTGGGGCCCCAAGGCGAAGGGAGCATCAACAGCCGACACACAAGAGACCCCAGGACTTGACGAACGTCAGAGAGGAGATGGCCGGCTTTAATAGAACAGTAAGAAAACTCTTACCCGCCTTTCTGCCATTTAGTTTGTCACTTCATGTTGGCTTAGTCTGCTGTGAGGTGGCACTCATGTAAGTTTAGTAGTCGGCTAATATGCTGAAAGCCTGGCGCCCATAGAACCATAATCTGTATTGCTAGATCACTCTGGTGTTTATGTGTGTCAGTATGGTCCAAGGAGTGAATTGAGCATGGACAGTAAGACCACAGACAAAGGGAGGGGACAGTAACCTCCTGGTTTGGGAGGGGGCACTGTAGCGTCGAGGTGTGGGACAAAGTAAACTCTGGCTGACCTGGCAGGAAGATGCGTGGAGAAGCCTGACACCCAAGGGGGAAGACTGCGGAGATATTCTCCACCTGACCTGACCCCAGGTAGACGCTTGCGGAGACGCCTGACCCCCGGAGCGGGGAGTCCCAGCTGACTAGTCAGACGTGATAGTCAGATTTGAGCCAACCAGAGGGGAGGGTGAATCCTTTGTCTGTGGAGGAAAGGGTTAAGGCTACCTCTTTACTTCTTCTCTGTTTTGTGTGCGTCAGTCTGAAATACTGCTGTTGAAATGGGCCAGTCCCAGTATTATGAAGAAGGAGAAAATACAGCCCCTAGCTAGTAGCGAGGGAAGAGAAAGATTATAGGATGTGATATTAATGGAGAATTGAAAGGTAAAATTTGAAAAAGAATGTTACAGAGAAAGTGTGGCCCCGGACAGCAGGTCGCCTGGCTGGCAACAGGGATGAAAATCTGTAAGAATCTGTGAAGTTAGAGCTTATAGACTGTGGACATCAGAACTCCTGTGATGTTGTGGGGGGGGGGGGGTTCTAATGAGTGAGAAAACAGTGTCAGGTTGTTAATTGATGGCACTAGCAAGAAAGAAAGTGCCCCAGTGTCTGCAATCAGAAAGGCACTTGTGTTAAATGTTCAGAAATGTACTGGTTAGGTTTTGTTAGCCTAATGATATGGTGTGTTTAAATAGGGAAGATCCATAGCCCTAGCATTGGAGATTAGAGCAGTAAAAGATGGTCATTTAATGGATAAGTATTGTACCTAGTGTGAGCCACAGAACACAAAGGTGTTAGAAAGATATCTCTGTTGAAGTAATTCTACTTTCCAGAGTGTGAGAAGACGCAGCATTGTCTGGTGCAGTTTCTGTAAAAGTTTGAGGAATATTTAAGACGGTTGAACATTCTGTGGTGGGCTGATTCACTTTCCCCTGCCTTAACAGAGAAACATTCCTAAGATAAGAGAAGCAGGCAAAGAAAAAAGGGGGAGGGAATAATGCAGAGTAAGTGATGTTATATGTGTAATAACATTATACAAGACAAAGAATTGTTTAATGATTTTCTTTCTTCTTTCCCAAGCAGTGTAATGTGGGAATCCAGCTTTTAACAAAAATTATTATATATGTGCAACACTAACTAAGACCACATGGCATATAAGGTGATTTGGGTTTAACAAAATTACTGTATGATTATAACATGTATACTGTCTTGTTCTAAGATTTGATAAATCACAGAGTTAAGACCAGAAGACATTGGAAAACACAGCACAACAGCAACATAGACCATCAGCAATTCTGGGTGTGATGTGGCTATCTGTTTCCAGGAAAGCTGTGTTTGTCTGTGCTGCAAGTTTTGGGATGAAACAAAGAAAACGGTGTGGCTGGGATGGAATACATAAATGATTTAGTAGAATGAGAATGGGTGTGGCTTTGAGACGAATATGTGTGAAGACTGATAGATGTTTTTAGCAGAGCTGTGTATGCAATTCATATTTTATGTATAAGGGCGTGGTTATGAGCTGTTTGTGAAAAGGAGTACATGAAAATGTGAATGCGTATGGAGTAAGATATTTGTTTTCATATAATATGCACATTGAGAATTTTATTTTATTTTTCTTGGAAGATTTTGGGTTTTTATTGGTGCCAACAGTGTTGATTGAGCTGTAATTTTTTTTTTATTGAAGTCAATGAAAAGTTTCTTATAGGCCCTTTGTGTGTTCATGTCTGTATTGTCAGATCTGTTTGTTTCAATGTTTGAAGTTACGTGTTACATGTTAAGTGTTGTGCTTAACATCAGAGCTCTGTTCTCATGGACAGCTGGAACACTACTGACGGACAGAAGGAGGACCACAGCGTCCGACTGAAAGGGGTGGACTTAGATGACTCAGGGCGGAGGGAGGAGGATAGGGGTGGACGTTACAGACAACGACAGCCTGTGTGCCCATCCCATAGTTATTAGACACTCCGATGGAAGATGAGAAGTCCTGTTTTCCAGTCTATTAATTCTGCATTAGGAAAAGGTGGATACTTCTGTAAGCCAAACTGCAGAGTAACATCAAGCAGCATTGGTGGTTCAGTGGTGCCAACCATAGGTAGTGTTCCTTTGACATTGCTTCAGCCCTTATGTCAAACGCCTCATTGAAGTGAGCGAAAAGAAAGTCTGCCACCCTATAATGGTCCTGGGAGATGGGCCTGCAGAGTCTGTGGGACCCAGATCCCAGAAGAGAGAGTGTTGTGCTGTGTGTGGTACTCCTCGTCCACACCACACGAGAGGATTGTGTTCTGTGATGACCATGCCCGGATCACTGTCCGCCCCCACAGACACCCATGTTTTTTGTCATACGGAGAACACAAATACAGGTGGGGGGGAGTTAGATCAAGATTAGGAAACAGGAAATCCAGTATCGGCTCTACTTTTAAACATTTTTAGCAGATTCGGTCTGGCCCAATGATATTCCTCACTCTGGGTGATAAACAGGTAGTCCCGTTTTTGATTGATACTGGAGCAGCCAAGACAGTTGTGCACAGCAAACATGGCCTCCCCTGATTTACTCTCCAAGGACACTAGTCTTTGGGTAGAAATGGGTGGGAAAGTAGTACACTCCCCTTTCAACAGAAACCATCCGTATTAGATTTGCCCTAACCAAGATGCGCTTGCCATTTGCTGGTCAGTGGTAATGCCCCTTGTTGCCTCCTGGGTGCAGATTTGCTTGGAAAAGTACATGCTAGTATCTCATATCAGGAGGATGGCACTGTGAAGCTTACAGGTGCCCTCAATGACCAGGAACTTTGTTTGTTGGCCATTAGTGATAAAATTCCCTGGTTCATGTTTGGATGGTTCATGACCTACATGCCATTAATGAAGCCACAGTTTTTAACACCTACATCGTGCCCAATACACACACCTTGTTGGCTCAGGTTCCCATTACTTCTACTCACTCCACTGTGATTGATTTGTCCTTTAGTCCCTACCGCCTCACAGATGAGGTGGTAGATGCTTTTTATGCCTAAAGCTGGAAATTTTGTGTTCCCCCACACTGAGCCTATCAGATTATTACATTTAGATTGTATTGTTATGAAGTGAGTGGCCATGAGCTGTCCTCACCCAACTACATGGCCAGCAATAATGCCCCGTAGCATATTATTCAGTCAGACTTTATCCTGTGGCCAGAGGTGCCCCTTTCTGCATCAGAGCTGTAGTAGTTTTACTAGCTATGCTTGATGAAAGCTCTGAGATAGTTCTGAACCACAAAGTGACGGTGATATTACATCTATCCTCTTGAACGTACAATCCAAATGATTGTTTTGTTGCTCATTATTTGAGAATGCAGTGTTCCATTTTGTTGCCTGACAATGTTGCTCTCCAAAGGTGTAATACTTTGGACTCAGCAACCCTGTTGCCTCTGGACCAAGGGGGGAGGGAAGAGTTAGGGCACGGCACTTTAAACTTTTCTTCCAGATTTCTTCCAGATGCAAAGGAAGAGGCTCCTGACTGTTTGCAGATGATGTCACAAGAGGTAGTGGGATTTGGTAAATCAGCCATTAGGTAATCTAGATCATGTGCTCTTTGTGGATGGATCGAGGTATAGCCAGGATGGCAGGTACTACACAGGTTGGGCAGTGGTGATTAAACGTGAACTACCACACATGTCTGCTCAAGAAGTGGAGCTAAAAAGACTCTAAAGATGGCTTGCAGATATGCAAATGGAAAAACAGCCAACATTTTCACTGATTCCAGGTGTGCTTTTGAGATAGCCCATGACTATGGGCCTATATGGAAAGCCAGAGACTCCTTGATCGCTTCAGGTAAACCCATTGAAAATGGGGAAGCAGTGAGGTCTCTGATAGAAGCCCTTTTGTCACTAACTTGAGGGGTGGTGATAACAGCGAAAGGCCACTGTAAACAGATGCAGAGGAGGCAAAGGTGAAAGCCACGGCAGATCAGGCGGCACAAATGGCTGCCAAATTACCTAAGCAGACCCATGCCTTAAGTGGCCACAGTTCAGGTCCCTGAAATAACTCCTCCTGTCTCCCGAAAGTTCTTAAGACCTTACAGAACCAGATGGAGAAGGAGGAATGAAACTAGGGGATGATGGAGTGATGCACCAGACAAAAACTGCTATGTGTGATTTAGTACGTAGCATATGGTACACCCCAGGGTTCAGCACTGTAACAGTCAGATATACTCAAGAATAAATGATTTGTGCCCAGAACAACGCGGGCAAGGTGGTTAAGGTACTCAAGAAACATGTCTTCCTTTTTGTATCTATTTCAACGTTTGCAGACTACCTTCAACTAACCAAGGTGGGAATGTATGAGTATGTATTGATATGTGATGACTTGTTTTCAAGATGGCCAAAACCATACCCTAAGAAGTAAAGAAGATTATGGCCAAAGTTGTGTTCAGGTATGGGGTACCTTAGATCATTGAAAGTGACACAGGTGTTCACTTCACAGGTGAAGTGATGCAGGAGATGAGGAAGGTTTTGGGTGTAGGACAGGCCTTACATGCTTCGTACCATCCACAAAGCAGCAGTAGAGTAGGGAAAAGGAACTGAACGGGACACTAAAGTTAAAGATTCAAAAAGCCTTAACAGAGTGCCTGCTGGTAGCCCTCTTTTAGTAAGGTATACGCCTAACTGTGAGACAGGCCTTTGTCCCTATAAGGTGCTTTTTTGATCAGCCCCAGGATAGGATTTTATTTTCCACAGCAGCTCCAGATGCAACATGGTTGTCTGACAGATTATGTGATCAGTTTTGTACAAGCATTTGACTAAAGTATATTTTCGAGTTTTTGCCTCACTTCCAGGTTTTGATAAAGTATAAGGAACCCACCCACTTGTGTCTGTAGAGTAGGTGGTAGTAAAAGACACGTTAGAAATGTCCTAAAACCCTGGCTTGATGGTCCATTCCGAGTGTTATTGACCACAAGCACAGTGAAGCTCAAAGAAAAGCATAATTGGATTCATTTCAAGGAAGTGTTGAAACTGGCTTTCCCTTGTGTGACTGTTGATCATGACTCAAAAGAATATGGAAAAATTGTATGAAAACTTCGATCCAGACAAATCAGAAGCACTGATGACCTCCAGTCTCCCCCATATGATGTAAACGCAAATTAGGGAAAGATCATCTGACTTCCCCGTGCTCAAATCCAGTGTCATGGGAGGCTGTTCACTAGGAATGGCTTGTTGTGTAAGCTGGTGAAGAGGAGACGGAGCATTGGGATAGATGTTTAGGTTTAAGGAGAGAATTAAAATTCAAGGGGGACTGTTAGAGATGTGTGAATTTTATTTCTAGATTTTTTGTATCTCTAGGAATGTAACTGGTTAATCTAAAGTTGTTACAAACTTCTTCTTATCTCAGGAGCCTCCCCCCTCCCCTTTCTGCTGTCAAGCTCTGTCTATGCAACGCTATGAGGAGAAGAAGGGGGGGGGGCAGAGAACTGTGCTGTGGACAGTGTTTGTCTTCTATCTCCCCACAGATGCTTTGAAGAAAATGTGTGCACTGTGAAAGGATGCTAAAGCCAATCCCTTGACTGGATGAATATGATACACACATATTACTCACTGCCTATAGAAGAACACCTCTTTGAACTGTCATATATGATGTGTG
This sequence comes from Bufo gargarizans, assembly GCF_014858855.1. Classification (NCBI taxonomy): domain Eukaryota; kingdom Metazoa; phylum Chordata; class Amphibia; order Anura; family Bufonidae; genus Bufo; species Bufo gargarizans. Next base: position 178,267,985 of record NC_058080.1, on the reverse strand, counting down.
CAGTATTATTGTTAGGATTCTTATCTCAGGAGCCTCCCCCCTCCCCTTTCTGCTGTTAGTCAAGCTCTGTCTATGCAACGCTATGAGAAGAAGAAGGGGGGGCAGAGAACTGTGCTGTGGACAGTGTTTGTCTTCTATCTCCCCACAGAAGTTTGCAACAACTTTAGATTAACCAGTTACATTCCTAGAGATACAAAAAATCTAGAAAAAAAATTCGCACATCTCTAACAGTCCCCCCTTGAATTTATAGAGCTGCGGACATGCACGGCTAGATCGCCGCTAGCATGTCCGCAATATATGTGTCCTATAGGGCTGTGTGGTTTTAATGTCTTTAAAAAAGGATTTAATAGATATGTAAATGAGTGTCTAAGGGGCTGTACGAATCTTACTTGTGCCCAGCCGTGCCCAGCCACGCCCACCTGTGAAGGAGCCCAGCACCGCCTATGTCTCCTCCTTTCATCAATGATAGATAGCCGTAATCTTGCGATGCGTGAGCTCACGCATGCAAGTTCTTTCCCTGAGGCTGATGCCAGCACAGGGAAGGAACACTATACCGGCACTGCGCATCGCGAGATTATGGCTATCTATCGTTGATGAAAGGATGAGACATAGGCTGTGCTGGGCTACTTCACAGGCGGGCGTGGCTGGGCATGGCTGGGCACAAGTAAGATTCGTACAGCCCCTTGGACACATTCAACACTCATTTACATATCTATAAAATCCTTTTTTAAAGACATTAAAACCACCCAGCCCTATAGGACACATATATTGCGGACATGCTAGCGACAATCTAGCCGTGCATGTCCGCAGCTCTATAGCCCCAAACCTGGTGACAGAATCCCTTTAATTATAACAGTAAAAAATGTATAGTTAATTATAATTATTTTTACTACTGTTTTGGTAATGTTAAAGAGTTTGAACAAAGAGTGTGTGTGTGTGTGTGTGTGTGTGTGCATCTATTTACACTTCTAATAAATTTACATACCCCAGACAGACTTTGTAAAATGTGTACCATTGTTGGATAATATGAGTAATCCTACAAAACACCATTCATTAATTTAGAAATATTGGTCAGGAAAGGATACATACGGTACATACTTTTGAAAACTTGGATTGACACAGAGGTTGAGATGGAAATAAATGTTGTGTACCAAAATCTGTGCACTATTTTATTGCATTTACAGTTTTTGTGCAAACAGTCAACAATTTTCTTGGCATTTCTTTGTTTCATCCAGGTGGCATTGACTGTTATTTACTGAAGCAAAGGGAAACGCAAAGGTTCTATAGTTCAACTTTATAAATTCCAAAAGGATATGAATATAATCAAGAAATCATGTTGGAGATTTATCAAACTGGTGTAAAGTAGAACTGGCTTAGTTGCCCATAGCAACCAATTTGATTCCACCTTTCTTTTCCAAAGGAGCTGTCAAAAATGAAAGGTGGAATCTTATTGGTTGCTATGGGCAACTAAGCCAGTTCTACTTTACACCACTTTGATAAATGACCCCAATGTGTTTTAATGATTTTACTATTTATTTGATGCAAAATAATTTAAAACTTATTAAAAGCTTGTATTATTTGATCACTTGTGTTTTCTTAAAAAAACTGCACACAAATTAAAAATTCTGCCTGGGGTATGTAAATTTAACCCCTTAGGGACACAGCCTTTTTACACCTTAGGACCAGGCCATTTTTTGCAAATCTGACCAGTGTCACTTTAAGTGCTCATAACTTTAAAACGCTTTGACTTATCCAGGCCGTTCTGAGATTGTTATTTCGTCACATATTGTACTTCATGACACTGGTGAAATGAAGTCAAAAAAATATTTTTTTTTGCACCAAAAAATACCTAATTTAAAAAATTTTTGGAAAAATTAGCAAATTTCAAAGTTTCAGTTTCTCTACTTCTGTAATACATAGTAATACCCCCAAAAATTGTGATGACTTTACATTCCCCATATGTCTACTTTATGTTTGAATTGTTTTGGGAATGATATTTTATTTTTTGGGGATGTTATAAGGCTTAGAAGTTTAGAAGCAAATCTTGAAATTTTTCAGCAATTTACAAAAACGACATTTTTAGGGACCAGTTCAGGTCTGAAGTCACTTTGCGAGGCTTACATAATAGAAACCACCCAAAAATGACCCCATCTAAGAAACTACACCCCTCAAGGTATTCAAAACTGATTTTACATACGTTGTTAACCCTTTAGGTGTTGCACAAGAGTTATTGGCAAATGGGGATGAAATTTGAGAATTTCTTTTTTTTGTCAAATTTTTTATTTTAACCCATTTTTTCCACTAACAAAGCAAGGGTTAACAGCCAAACAAGACTGTATCTTTATTACCCTGACTCTGCCGTTTACAGAAACACCCAATATGTGGCCGTAAACTACTGTACGGCCACACAGCGGGGCATAGAGTGAAAGGTGCGCCGTTTAGTTTTTGGAGGGCTGATTTTTATGGACTGGTTTATTTACACCATGTCCCATTTGAAGCCCCCTGATGCACCCCTGGAGTAGAAACTCCCTAAAAGTGACCCCATCTAAGAAACTACACCCCTCAAGGTATTCAAAACTGGTTTTACATACGTCGTTAACCCTTTAGGTGTTGCACAAGAGTTATTGGCAAATAGGGATGAAATTTGAAAATTTCATTTTTTTGCCTTATTTTCCATTTTAACCCATGTTTTCCACTAACAAAGCAAGGGTTAACAGCAAAACAAGACTGTATCTTTATTACCCTGACTCTGCCGTTTACAGAAATACCCAATATGTGGCCGTACACTACTGTACGGCCACACAGCGGGGCATAGAGTGAAAGGTGCGCCGTTTGGTTTTTGGAGGGCTGATTTTTATGGACCGGTTTATTTACACCGTGTCCTGTTTCAACCCCCCTGATGCACCCCTGGAGTCGAAACTCCCTAAAAGTGACCCCATCTAAGAAACTACACCCCTCAAGGTATTCAAAACTGATTTTACATACGTCGTTAACCCTTTAGGTGTTGCACAAGAGTTATTGGCAAATGGGGATGAAATTGGAAAATTTCATTTTTTTGCCTTATTTTCCATTTTAACCCATGTTTTCTACTAACAAAGCAAGGGTTAACAGCCAAACAAGACTGTATCTTTATTACCCTGACTCTGCCGTTTACAGAAACACCCAATATGTGGCCGTACACTACTGTACGGCCACACAGCGGGGCGTAGATTGAAAGGTGCGCCGTTTGGTTTTTGGAGGGCTGATTTTTATGGACCGGTTTATTTACACCGTGTCCTGTTTCAACCCCCCTGATGCACCCCTGGAGTCGAAACTCCCTAAAAGTGACCCCATCTAAGAAACTACACCCCTCAAGGTATTCAAAACTGATTTTACATTAGTCGTTAACCCTTTAGGTGTTGCACAAGAGTTTTTGGCAAATGGGGATGAAATTGGAAAATTTCATTTTTTTGCCTTATTTTCCATTTTAACCCATGTTTTCTACTAACAAAGCAAGGGTTAACAGCCAAACAAGACTGTATCTTTATTACCCTGACTCTGCCGTTTACAGAAACACCCAATATGTGGCCGTACACTACTGTACGGCCACACAGCGGGGCGTAGAGTGAAAGGTGCGCTGTTTGGTTTTTGGAGGGCTGATTTTTATGGACCGGTTTATTTACACCGTGTCCTGTTTCAACCCCCCTGATGCACCCCTGGAGTCGAAACTCCCTAAAAGTGACCCCATTTTGGAAACTACGGGATAAGGTGGCATTTTTTGGGGGAGTATTTTTAGGGTAAATATAATTTTTGGTTGCTCTATATTACATTTTTGTGAGGTAAGGTTACCAAAAATTGAAATTCTGATATTTCATCTCCATTTGCCATTAACTGTTGAGGAACACCTAAAGGGTTAATAAAGTTTGTATAATCATTTTTGAATACCTTGAGGGGTGTAGTTTCTTAGATGGGGTCAATTTTAGGGAGTTTTTACTCTAGGGGGGCATCAGGGGGGCTTCAAAAGGGATATGGTGTCAATAAAAAAGGCCATCAAAATCGGCCTTCCAGAAACCATGTCGGTCCTTTCCTTTTGCAGCCTCCCTTTTACGGATACAGCAGTTTACGACCACAAATGTGGCGTTTCTGTAAACTGCAGTATCAGGGTAATAAATTTTAACTTTTGTTTGGTTGTTAACCCTTGTTTTGTTACCGGAAAAAACGGACTGAAATGGAAAAGTGCCAAAAATAGCGGTTTTGGCACCGTTTTTTGTTTTTTTTTTAACCGTGTTAATCTGGGTAGTTAGGTCATGGGATATTGTTATAGAGGAGATTCTTACGGACGCGGCAATATCTAATAAGTCTACTTTTTTTTACAATTATTTAGGTTTTTGACTATATTATCTTTTTTGATACAACTTTTTTTTTTGGGTATCTCTAAAGTCTAAGTGTCATTTTTTTTATTTTCTTTTAGCCAATTATCTTATGTGGGGGCTCATTTTTTGCGGGATGAGCGGACGGTTTTATTGGCACTATTTTGGGGGCTATATGACTTTTTGATCGCTTGCTATTAAACTTTTTGTTATGTAAGGTGACAAAAAAAAATTTTTTTGCACCTATTTTTTTTTTTTTTTTTTACTGTGTTAATCTGGGGGGTTGGGTCATGGGGTATTTTTATAGAGGAGATTCTTACGGACGTGGCGATACCTAATAAGTCAACTTTTTTTTTACAATTATTTAGGTTTTAGACTATATTATCCTTTTTGATACCCTAAAAAAAATTTTTGTATCTCTAAAGTCTAAGAGTCATTTTCTATTTTTTTTTTTATCTGATTATCTTATGTGGGGGCTCATTTTTTGCGGGATGAGATGACGGTTTTATTGGCACTAATTTGGGGGCTATATGACTTTTTGATCGCTTGCTATTAAACTTTTTATTATGTAAGGTGACAAAAAAAAACTTTTTTTGCACCTTTTTTTTTTTTTCTGGACCGTGTTAATCTGGGGGGTTAGGTCATGGGGCATTTTTATGGAGGAGATTATTACAGACGCGGCAATACCTATGTCTACTTTTAATAAATTATTTTAGTTTTTTTGGGTGTCTCAAGTCTGAGAACCATTTTTTTTTATCCGATGTCAGTGCTAAATTGGGATATAAATTTAGTACTCCATGGAAGTGTGATACTCCCTGAAGCAACCGTCAATGCAGAGGCCCGGATGATCGGGGCATGTGTCGCACTGAGTAGTGTCCTTCCGTATCCCCCTCCTGCGACACACTCTGCACTTTTTTTGGGTTCGTCCCTTCTTTCCAGTATGGGGGACCACACCTGGAAAGTGTTGGCCAGGGACGATCCGGGCGCCTACAGTTCCCGAGGTACTCCGGCCTGCTCTTTCCCGGTCCGAAAAGATCAGGGCCTTGAGGACTGCCTCATAGAACTGGAGGAATGTCCCTGTGCTGCCAGCGCTTCGGGATAGTACAAAAGAGTTGTACATGGCAACCTGTACCAAGTAGACCGCAACTTTTTTGTACCATGCCCGGGTTTTGCGCATGGCGTTATATGGCTTGAGGACTTGATCCGAGAGATCAACTCCTCCCATATACCGATTGTAGGCGACGATACAATCGGGCTTGAGGACCGTTGCCGCGGTACCTCGCACAGGGACAGGGGTGATGCCGTTACCATGAATTGTGGACAGCATAAGGACATCCCTCTTGTCCTTATACCTGACCAGCAACAGGTTTCCAGTGGTAAGGGCACGGGTCTCACCCCTGGGGATAGGTACCTGGAGGGGGTGGGCAGGGAGGCCGCGTTGATTTTTCCGCACGGTCCCACAAGCGGACGTGGATCTGGCGGCAAGGGACTGGAACAAGGGGATACTGGTATAAAAGTTATCCACGTACAAGTGGTAACCCTTATCCAGCAGTGGGTGCATAAGGTCCCACACAAGTTTCCCGGTAACACCCAGAGTGGGGGGACATTCTGGGGGTTGAATCCGGGAATCTCGCCCCTCGTATACACGCCATACCTCGCCCGCTTGGAAGGCACATACTGGCGGAAAATGAGTCTCCCCTTGAACGCAATGAGAGACTCATCAACCACGACCTCCCTTCCAGGTACATAGGCCTCCATGAATTTGGCCCCAAAGTGATCGATGACCGGCCGTATCTTGTACAGACGGTCATGGGCAGGATCACCTCGGGGTGGACATGCTGCATTATCGGAATAATGCAGACATTTCCTGATGGCCTCAAACCGGGAGCGTGTCATAACCATACTGTAAAGTGGGGTCTGATATAGGACGTCCCCACTCCAGTACAGCCTGGCACTGGGTTTCTTGACCAGGCCCATATGCAGCACGAGGCCCCAAAATGTCCTCATTTCGGCTGCACTGACCGGCGTCCAGCCACCGGGCCTGGCCAAAAAGGAGCCCGGGTGTTGAGCGACGAACTGTTGGGCGTACAGATTCGTCTGCTCCACCATCAGATTTACCAGTGGGTCACTGAAAAAATGACAAAAAAAGTCATATTCAGTGTAGCCCACTGTGGAAATCTGGATTCCTGATTGGCCTACGAAATCAGGAATCACGGGCTCGTATCGCTCTGGGCTACACCAGACAAGTTCACCGGCAGGGTGCTCCGGTGGATTTAACTGGTGGGCCGGGAAACCAGTACGAGCCCCAGAGCTGCTCGTACTAGTGTGGGCCACAGGGTCCCTAACATGGCGGTCCCCTTGCTCCGCCTGGCGGCGTCTCCGCCGCCTTGGGGGCTCATCATCATCGCTAGATGATGAGGAGGATGCGGATGACAACAGGAATGTGGGGTCATCCTCATCCTCACTGGGACTCTCGGACTCGGAGGCAAGCTGGGCGTATGCCTCCTCGGCCGAGAACGTCCGGCGGGCCATAGGGGAGTGTGTGTCTGCGTGTATATGTGCGTGTGTGTAACTCTTTATTTGGTGTGCGTGTGTGAGGGGGCACGGGTGTTCACGAACTCACCCTAAAACTAACAGAAAAAAATAAATAAAACTAACTAAAAAAAGGGCAAAAAAGTGAGGAAAAAAAATTCAAAACTGCTGATCAACCGTCCGAAGTTGATCAGCGGTGGGGTGTGCGATGCGCTAACAGTGGCCGGACGCTAAGTGCCGGTCACAGTCAGCGAAATCAAAGTGGCAGGGGGAGGGGGGCAAGTGGCAGCACCCCTGGGGGGTCTAGGGTCACACAGCTGTGCTGTGGACCCCAGACACCCTAACTGGGGTGATGCAATAAAAAGTCAAAAAAACTACCTTT